>NW_009918937.1:0-13949 GCF_000696875.1 Nestor notabilis
CTTGGGCCTCCAGTGGCTCCCTACGAGGAGTATTTGCATCTTGAGGGTGGGGAGAAAGGAGGGGAGGAAAGGGCATCGTAGCAAAAACCAGCAACAGAAGATCTCTTAGGAAAAATCTGGCCAAACCGGGAGTGGGAGGCAGGAGCGGAAAGGCTGAGCAGAGTGTGTTGGAGTAATGACTGAAGCAGAAGTAACGGGAGAGATTAAAATGAGGAGAGATTGGGGACAGGGTGGACAGACGGATTTGAAGTGAAGACAAAGGGGAATTAGATTGTATCTTTGTCTCTGCTGCAGAGACCTTATACGATGATGCATAAAGTTTGAGAGATCGCCTGTGTGAAACACTGGGCAATGCAGCGTTCAGTTCTACTTAGCTTATTCAGAGTTTATGTGTAAAATGATCCGTTAGAAAACCATCCTAGACATCACTGGGATGGGAGTTATCAGATAATAATTATGGACTTTGTGATCTCTTCTTACCAGCCTGCCTCCTGGACACTGGGAGGGCATTAGAAAGAAGTGTACCATACATGGCTGTCCTGCTTTTAGAACCCCTGCAAGATGTTTGGTTTTTGCAAGCTGGGATACTGGGCTTTATGTTAGCTACATTCAACAATGATGTGCTGTGTGGTTTTGCCTGCTGTGCTCATTCTGTTTGCATCAGTACATTTTGGGTAAGAAGGCCATACAGCCTCATGAGGATGCAAGATGTCCTTGGGATTTGTAAGTTGTTTCCTGTAGGAAATATGCAAAGAGGAGTTTGGAGGCAGAAGGACTGACCATCAGGTGACAGTAAAACAACTACCATCCAACAATTAATTCTATCCACTTACAATTAAATTTCAGATTTTTTTTTTTGTATCCTGAGTCATGAACCATCTCATATCTGATAAAACCAAAAATAATAAATGCCATCATTAGTCAGGACTTGTATATATCTATCGTTCCAGTAATTAAACACTTTAGAAACACAGGGAAAGATTACACCAGTTGTAAAACTCATATGGTTATAACTGTCTGCAAGTAGGATGCTTATATCACTTTAATATTTCAGTACCGAAAATGCAGTAAAATAAAAATCTTTCAACACAAATTTTTAGCAACAGCCAAATGCTGGGTGTGTAAAAGATGAATTATGAATTGCAAAGTTTTTTGAGAATCCTTATACTCCTTTTTTTAAGGAAACAATACTACATTTCGAGTGAAATGCAGAGAATACTTCTGTATAAGAACAAGCTGGCTGTTTTGTAGTATCCAAGCCCAATATCCTGCAGCCACCAGCAGGTAAGACATGTGGGAATGCTTTCTAACACTCTTGCATTCACCAGCCATCTGCAGCTGATGATACATGGTTTCTGCCTGTTTAGCAAGACATTGGATTACCGGTCCACACTTTCTCTGGACCCATCACCTGGCAGTGCACAGGTCTATCAGCTGTTGCATGATAAGTCACCTTTTCCATTTTGAATGTGACTTCTCCCAGCTTCGGGTGACACTTCCCTTATTGGAAGAATAAGTGAGCAATTGATCCATACTCCGCTACTCTGCTGCTGGATTTTAGAGGTGTCAGTTATATTCCTTAAAATCTCTCCCTTTTCCCAGCATATTCAATGTTCCTTCTCCGTGAGCCAGTCCATACCTCTGTTTTAACTTGTTACTCTTTCCTAACTTTTTTCTAGTTGTACAATACCAAAGGTACAATATCCCCTTTGGACCACGACTACCCTGATAAGTCTCACCCAAGCAGGCCAGTGCAATTGGAGTGTCATTTTTAGCAGATACGATTTTAAAATGTTACACTTCAACTAGCAAAAAGATGCTTGTAACAATGCTTGTTTCAGTTTAGCTTGCACTGACAAATAATATGCTTAAGCTAAAGCAAAATAAGCCATCCTTAAAAATATCCACGGTTGAGATGCTACTGATTTTAAAAGTCACATGTAATGAAGCTGGTTTAAGCTTGTGCTTGATGAGAAGTCTGTCTTGTAGGAAAACAGTGAACTGCTTCACATCGAATTAGTCCAGAGTTGATATGTCCTTTCACTGGAACCCAAAATGATTCACCTGATCCACATGAATGAAGCCAAAGCAACCAGTGATTCTGTATCCTGCTCCCCAGACTGCCAGCCCTCCTCTGCCTGCTTCCTCCTTCTCCATTTTTTCCCACTTCCTTCTCTGCTTCTTTTGCCAGTTTTCTGCTCCGTGCTCTCACTCACCATCTTCAAAGCCCTTCTTGGACCTATCTGTTGCTATTTTATTTTTTTTTTAATATCTTGTATGATAGTGAAGACCTCCACTTCCCAGTGATCCTGGCTTTGGCTTTGCTGCCAAATTGTCTGTGCTTCTCATAACGTGACCCTGCCTCCTAGCTGACTGGAAAGCTCTTCAGTATTTCCTTCTTTCTAAGTCCCTTTTTGAGGCAAACTTGGGTATTGACAGGTTTGACCAAATAAGTTGAGGGATGCTGAGAATAGTGTCCTTAACTATTAAAAATAAACCAAAAGCAAATACATTCAATGTGTATAAAATAAAAGACATTCTCACAGTAACTCTTATCTGCTCGTGTAATTCTGAGCTCCAGCCTTACATGCACATCTGCTTTACCGTGTCTGAAAAGTGCTGCAGAGATAAGGCAAATATTTCCGAGTCAAGCTGGGGTTTATTATATATTTACATAAGAACTTACTCACAGAAAAGAACCTTCACAGTTTTCTTGGAGGAAATTATCAGGTCATATATGCATCTCAATATAATAAATAACCAGTTGTTTATCAACATCTTGGTTTATAAGCAAATTATAAGATTAAGAACAGTATTTAAGCAGAGTAAAAGTTTCTAAGTCACAGGGTACAAAAGGCAAGTAATTCTGTCATCTTTCTGTACTGGATAAGCTGACAAATATTTGAGTGTTTAACTCAATGTACTGTATTATCTCTTATCAGAAAGAGATGTATGTATCAGAAGAATTTGACTTATGTATCAGAAGAATTGATTCAGCTGAAGTATCTGGACAACTTTCTGTGATGTATGCCTTGTTTCTGTTTGATCCAAATGCCAGTTGTAATGCTCTTTTGTACCCGAGTTTTTTCTGCCTGTTGTTCTATGCTCTTTCAGTCTTTTGCTTCACATTTACAAGAGAAAGGATGGCTTAAGGGGACATTATTCCAATGACCTGTGGGGCAGAAGACAGCAAATGGTGACATATATGTTCAACTTGTATGGCAAATTATAGCATGGTAAGTGAGGGGTTTTTCTTTCAGCTTGAAAACAGTCTCTCATAAAGAGGAGGAACTGGAGGAAATGTCACTTCTCCAGCTGTAGACGTACACAGAAAGACGTACAATTTGCTTAAGATTCAGAGACCCTCTAGTCCTCTAAAATGTTATTTGCCAATGTACAGAAGGTCAGATACTCAAGTATTACTCATAACTTGCAGAAATAGAGGTGTCTCAGTATTATCTCCTTTTCACTTTTTTTGTAAAGACTAGAGTTCACTAGGCAAATACAAATCATAAGATCAAGGTAGTTTCACATATGATTTTGTGACCATCTGTGAAAGATTTTTTTTCTGTGTTAAAGTCCCCATTGACACTTAGATATGAGTGATCTGGAACATAGGAAAGTAATTTTATGTGGCAATATTGTCTCAGTGAGATTTAAACTCTTACAGTCCTCAAGATCTTGCATTTCTAGTGCTTGTTCTGCGCATAACAATTTTTCGCTTTTATTTCGAAATACACAAAGCCATCCCAGTTAGATTCAGTATTTTCTTTAAATGCTTGATGAGCCAAACAAATGTTTAAAAGAACACAAAGCAAACATGGTACCCATGCATCTTATTTAAGTTTGTTACTTACTATATGGTACATCCTTGATCCCCTAATTACCTTCTTAAAGATGCCTTAAGTCTCAGCCTTCTAATAATGGGCTGAATCCTCTAATTACGCTGTGGCTGTTCTCAGTGTCATGGTTTAAGCCCAGCCGGTAACTCAAAACCACACAGCTGCTCACTTTCTGCCCCCCGCCTTTTTTCACCCCCCGCTCACCTGTAGGGGGGGAAGAATTACTCTGCTGCTTTTCGGAGTAAACATTACTTAGCAACAACTAAAACACTGGTGTGTTATCAGCACTGTTCCCGGGCTAAAGCTGAACCCACAGCACTGCACCAGCTACTAGGAAGGAGGAAAATAACTGTTACAGCTGAACCCAGGACACTCAGGTTTTGTCGTTAGACAAATCCGTGGGAGATGCACCATGTTCTTTTAATCACTGTGGTTGCTGTAGCTGTTATGGTTTGTTCGGCATTTGCAATTACAGTGAAGCAATAACACTTAAATAGTAATTGCTTTGCTTTTACATAAGCAAAGCAAAAGTGTTTAAAAGAAAGTCTACTGGAAAACAAAAAATAAAGCAGTGCTTCAGTTGCAGCTCTGTGCCCTTTGATTCCAGGACACGATATGAATTTTAGTCACTCTTATTTTTACAGTCAAGGGCTCTGGGGTTTTTGTTGTTGTTTTGTTTTCTTTTGGTTCGCTTTCGTGTGTGTGTGTCGGTTTTGGTGCTCTTTTCTGTTTCTTTTTCTTTTTCTGTATAAACCAGGTCAAATAAGCATGTATGACATTTCACCAGAGAAATTGCCATGGAATAGATAATGGTTTGATACAGCACTGGGGCGTCCCGTTGGTTATTACTCGTACCTTTAATTCCTATGTAAAGAATCTGCTAGCGCATGCTTGGAGGCAAAAGCCAGGCAGTCCAGAAATATAACAGATAAATTTTATAATGCCTGTACTATGGATTTGATTGTTCCCGATCCTGTATGTCTTCATAATCCAAACGAATACTGTCAGTGCCTGCTGTCTTCACAGCAACTTTGAATCCTGTGGGAACTGTAATTAATTGGAACAGTACCTGTTTGGTCTAGCCTGTTACCAGACACTGTTAACCTAATACTTCTCTTTCTGCCCATGTAGTCTTTGCTTTACATTTTTCTATTCCTTTTTTTTTTGTACAGGAATATATCCAATTAAATCATATCCAGTTACATAGTCCTGGATAATGGGCCGGACCACTTATTTTACAAGTGGCCATTATTCATTTGCATCTTTGGAAGTGCTGCTGATGTAGTTTAAGCCAGACGAGACCATATTCTAAGATGGCGAACGGACCAGGAATACCTTAAAAAATTAGTGTGAAGATGTGTAGCTTTAATTCTTTTTTACCATTAAGTGTGTTTTCCTGTTTGAATTGAGTTAGTTTGTATAGGTGTAGCCTTCTGTGACTATTCATATAAGGAAGTTTTATAGTGCTTTATTACAGCTCTGTTTCCCGGTGTAGCTCTGAAAATAGTAACTTTATATTTCTCTGTTGCTTATTAATTTTTACATGCAAGTTTGTGAACTTTTATGCGTTGTATATGAGCCCTAATCATGTAGCCGTTATACTAAAGTGTATGTACAGACTGAGTGGAAAGATTGTTTCTAGTCTAAGGAGTGTAGCAATTTTCCATAAAGAATGCAAGACTTCTTATGGTTTCAGTGCTTTTTTTATGCTTTTCAAATGTGATGTTAAAGAAGAGCAAATCAAAGGACATGTCCATAGGCAAGAACTTATAGACGCAATTAATTTTTCACCTAAACAGCCACCACTGGCCACGAAAACAGGATCCTACTGTTTAAGTAACTGCAGGGTAACAAAACTAATCTAACAGATCTAGCCTTCCAAGAAATAGGATGGCAAATTAGGGACATGCCCTTCCCTATCTGCAGTAAAGAAGTTTAATGTTAGTGCTTCCATAATAAAAAGGAGGTCTTCTATATAGGGGTTTTCTCTCTGACAGTGAACTTGCTCCTACTATGGTCTTGATCAGCAGATGCAATGATGCCTTCACTTGCAAGTTAACATCTAAAGTCAGGGCAAGCTCTAGCAGTAACAGGCTGGCCATTTGCTAGAGCTTCTTTTTGTGTTTATTTTAAGTAACCATTAACTCTATTTTGTTTGTTTGGTTGGTTGCGTTTTTTCCCTTTTTCATAACAATTGCAGGTGTATTTCTTTCATGGTACATTCGTATTGTATGTTTTATATTTATTTGCTCTGTTTCATTATTAATATTTTCAGTAAAATTCTATGAGATATGTTGTTTCTCTGGAACTAATCACTGAACCATCTTGCTTCCCAGTTCATACCCGAGGATCCAAAAGCTTTAGCTGCATTTTCCTTTTCAATGTTTTTGCTGAATGAATGAAATTTTTATTTCATTCTGCTCTTTCTGCACTCTCTTAGCCCATCAAGTATTTTTTGTTTCCTTAGTTATAGCATATGACTATAAGAAACTATAGCCAGTTGGTTCATCTGGAAGGTATTTCTCCAAATTCAATGGTTTGGCTGCAAATAACACTAATGTATGTGAGGAGAGACTACCTACTGAAACATAATTTACAAATAAGAAATTTCCTTTCTCTGTTACAAACTCATATTAAAGGGTGACCACAAATAGAGAGGAATGGCACAGGAATGCACCAAACCAGGAATTTCCTTTGAGAAGAAGAGTACTATAATTAGAGGATCAAGAAGCAGCTTGTTAGTTTATATCCACATTTATGCTAGGAAATGAAATAGTCAATCATCTGAGTTAAAGAGCTATCGTAACTTGAGTGTGAATCAGGGGTACTTAAGCTAATTGCTTACTGTTCTTTAATAGTGTAAGACTTTTTTAACACAAGGGACTGTGGCAGGGAAGACTTGCTTGACTTACGTGATTTACGTCGAATCAGAATCAAAGTGGTTTTACTGATTTATTAATGACACACAATTAGCTGGCAGTCAGTGAACTTCACATTCTGGATCAATATCAGCAGGCCACCAGATAAACCAAAGTATGAAACGCTTGCAAGATGTTGAAATGCACCTACAAGTTTCTAAACACCCTAATCCCCACAATTTCTAATCCCACAGGAGCACTGTTATGTGTGTGCACCCCTCTCTTACAGGATGGGGGCTGACAAGTGCACTTCCCTCTTCTGGCCATGCATTTCCTCCCGTTGTGGATGATGTTGGTCTGTTTTAGTGTGTACCAATGCATCTCCCTGTTGCATGCTAGTCTGTGTGCTGGCAAGACAGCACAACACGAGTTCCTGTGTGCTCCCTAAGATGTGGGTCCTTCTGCTGCTGCAGCCTGTACTGTCAGCCCTGCTCTCTGTGTGGGATGGGGAGGATGCTGTGTCAGGCTGAGATGGGGACATGATGGCTGCAGGGTGACTCGTGGCAGCACCTGACGCAGGGGCCTGACCGCTGTGCTGAGTGCCTTCCCACTACTACGTCTCACCCCACAAGTTTGCTTCCATCTTCTATACTTCTTCTCAAGCTGATTCTTTTCTCTAAAGCCTCTTGGAAATTGCCTGGTTGCTTCTTAATCCAACAGATGTTTATTGTAAACAAACATTGTCATTATTTGTCCCTTCGTTTCATTCTGTTTTGTGGTAACCTGCTCTAAGATCAGGCAGTTTGGGATGTCCTGTCCACACAGGCTGTTTCCTTTCATGCTCCTGCCATACCACCAGTTACTATTTAGGCCATGTTACCAGAAGAGATCCATCAGGAGGTTCTGTTACCTCAAAACTTGGCTGATATAAAATTACTACTATAACATTTTATATTCTCAACTAGTGAGGAGCTTCATGGGGTGGAAGAAAGGCCAGATCGTCCATCACTTACCACGGAGCCATCCCTACTGACTCCTTGAACTTCACCGCTGACTTATGCAGCCAGAGGCACTGGCTCTGCCACTCTCTAGCTGGTCATTTTACATTTTAAATGCCAGGGAAATATTCTCATTGCATGAGAGAACAAGTAAGAAATATTTTAATCCCTCCCCCCCCCAAAAAAACTCTCAAGATGAATATGTACCTACACTAATTCTGCTAAGAAAAGAGTAACCAAGGCTTAGGAAAGCCATGTATGCTGTGGTAGTTTCCCAAGTAAATTTGAATTATATGTATTCTGGTTTGTTTTCTATTTGTTTTCTTGTAATTGCCAGCATTTCGTGTGCTGTTGACCATAATCAAGCATAGGACTCAGGAATCTGATTTTCACAGAAATATCTATCAAAAGTTTTGGATGTCCTTCGTGAGTATCTCTCTCAGCCTATCCCAAATTAACCATATTTATCACTACAGAAATGGTGTGACCTCTAATATGACTTCTGATATGTAAGGAATTCTGTGTTGTCCTGTTACTCACAATTATTAATGGAGCATAGCTTTCTAGAAGTCATTAATACAGTGTTATTAATACAAAGCATAGAAGTACTCTCTCTCCTACTATGTGTCTCTTTTATCAACATATTATCTAAACTATGTCCAAGAAATTTCCTTTCCACCCTCTTTCCAAACCTTGATTTTTTTTAGTGCTTTTAAAATACCAGTTCCCTGATCCAGTTCTGAACAGTTTCTCTTAAGGACTGCCAAAAGTGAAGAGGCATGTGACAGGGACATGGGAGCAAGGGATGTGAACTCATTAAACCCAATTTGCCATCAGAAAAGACATGATGTTGGATCACATCCAAGGAACAATGTAAGTTAAATAATGTGTTGTTAAGTTGTTTGTATTTTTGATTCTCAAGCTCGAAAATAAAGCTGTTCAAGCCCTGCCCAGGTGATGACTTATCAAGCGGATGAGGCAGTGAAGGATGTTACTGTGCTCACTAGTTTAGTGATGCTCCCCTGCTGGGAATTACCATCCCTGCAGCTCTGCTTAGGAGAGAGAGCATTTGTGGCTGTTCAATTTACCAGAGACAAGATGAGATGGGTTACTCTAATACATGAATCAGTAGGGTGAACCAAACAGGCTGATTTAGTTTCAAACAGGCCAGGAATGTCCACACAGGCTGTGCTGTGGGAGCAGATGCTTCTGGCAGAAAGGCAGCTGCCAGGGCAGAAGGTTTTAATTTGGGCGCTTGGGACGTAGGAAAGCCTTAAACCTCCCCCCAAAAAAATCACTTGCATTCAGCATGATAAAATACTTGCCATGTATGTATAAAAGTATAAACTATGAAGGATCTAATTGCCTGTTCTGCAAGACCTACTGCCTTCAGTACAAAGCCAGCAAAACAATAGAGGTGAAATATTTGATGAAAATCAGTTTTTTCATTTATACATTCAAAGGAAAAAACTTTAATTATCAATAAACAGATATTCTGCTATGGTCTGATGTGGATTGGACTGTTCATGTGTGTCACATACAATCATTAAAGCATTTTGCATAGACTTATGAAAGTGTTGAGAAACAGGGACAAGTATCTGTAAAGATAAACTGAAAGACAGTAGCTAAAATGTGATTACGGGTGATCAGAAGCGTGACAATGTGATTCAGAGCATTAGTAAGTGGGATATAGAACATGGCACAACTTGTTTTCAATTTCATCCTTGACTAATTGTTGAAAGCTATTGCCATCTTCCTGTAAACTGTTTGCCTGATGTGAAATAAGTTTAGGATTAGCTTGGTTAGCCATGAGTACAACAAGCATCAACAAAGCTGGCAGTGTTTATCCTAACTGACAGCCCCAGGCACTAGCAATCCCTGGAAATAAAGCAGGACAGGGAAGGTCAGTTGCTGAGATGCAATCACCATTTCGTTTCAAGTGCGAGCATAGTCCCTGGTGCAGTTTTATCCCAAGCCATGTAGCAGCCTCCTATATAGTTCCTGGGCACAGTCTGGGGGACAGAATTAGCCCTTGAGCATTCCCATCAGGCAGAATGGATGAAACTATCCTGCTTTGAGGGAGGGAGGAGAAAGGAGCTCAGTCCCGTGAACATAAGGACATTTTATCCTCAAGGCTGAGGAACAGCCATTGTCCTGTTTGATTTGCTAATGTAGGTATGAGGCACAAAGAGGGAGACCAAATTAAATGGCCCTTAAGATAGGTTTTACAGATAGGATTAAAGTACCAGTAGAGAGAAGCTTGTGCTGCCACTGTGTTTGTTGGACATGTGTAGCTTGAAAAGAAAAGAAAAAAAAGCTTCAGTTTCCAGTATGCCAGTCTGTATCCTAATCCCGTAATGGAGAACCCTTAAATGTCTTACTGATATCAATACGACAATTGTCTGTGTGTTTCATATATATTCATATATAAGTGTGAAGTTCATAAGTATTGGCCAGACGCTCACTAAAATCTATGAAAAACTCCCTTTGATTTCAGAAGGAAATAGTACGAATTGTAACTATGAATTACTTTTTTACCTACAAGGTGAAGCCCTGTTTTGGTAGAGCAATTAATCCTGTCATTGGAGTACCTAAGAAAGAGGAATAGATAAGACCAATAAATAATAGTTAGAGGTAGCACAGTTAGAACAGAGAAAAGAATTTTCAGTCAAAAAAGAATTATATTCCTGGTAATAAAATATAAATATAGAAAATTAAAGTGGTTTAATGCATGAAATAAAATCCTTATTTTATTAGGTGATGTCTGAAGGTGACAGACACAGATCAGGAATGACAAATATATGAAAATTCTGCCTTGCTTCATATTTGGGAAGAAATATCAGAAGAAAGCTCTGGAAGAAAACCCCTGCATGCTGGGGCGGTGTATGAGGTGGGAGCCCATTCTCCTTTCCCTTGGGCTGCCTGTTCCATAGACAGGCACATTTCCCAGGATGTTTAGAGAACAAAATACATAATTAATTAAGATAAAGCAGAAAAACTCCAAACCTGCAGTAAAGCAAAATACAAAATAAAAACAAACCTGACAAACACACTGAAACTTGGAAGAGAGATCAGAGCACATTTACAAGACAGAGAAAACACAAGTATAAAACAGAGTGATATACCAGCCAGGATGAATAAGAGAACACTGAATATAGAGATCAAATGTAGATGGAGATACAGATATATAAAAGGGAGAAACAGACATTATAGTTTTTGTCAGACTAGAGAAAAGAGAAGTACTAGAAATAATACTATAGGGATTTTTTAGGAAAGAGGAGAAAGAGTACTCTGTTTAAGCTCTGGTATTTAATTCTTCTGAAACCTCAAGAGTAAAACAAGGAATGATAACTTATGTTTAAGTAATAGAATAACTTATTCCTGTAGAGCTATATGATGTATAAATAGCTTTTAAAGGAACTAAGAAAGCATGATGGTCATTTTCAGAGTAATTTCAAGTCATTCTTTGGGTGATCAGGAGAATTTATGAGTAGGTGAAACTAAATACAGGATTACAGAACTAAGCAAAAATCTGCAGACCTCTTGAAATTAATTTCTCAACAACACCTTAAAGAAATGAGTTAAAAAATGCACGACCCTTAGTTTTGCTTATTCTTTCCATACTTAGGCAAGGTGATACTGGAAAATAAAAGGATGTGTGGATGGTACACTTTTGGAGAGCCTTGGGCAACATAGTTTAGTGTGTGGTGCCCCTGCTCATGGCAGGGGGTTGGAACTAGATGATCTTAAGGTCCTTTCCAACCCTAACTATTCTATGATTCTATGATTCTATGATTCTATGATTCTATGATTCTGTGACATGAAGCACTCCCCATCAGGGCACTGGAAATGAAAGGAAATTAGCTGGCTGCGCTGTGGTTTCAGTTTGTGGCCATGAAGGAAGCAAAATTGTGGCTGAAGAGTTGAACTGAGAACTGGAGACAATATTGGTCCTAACATGAGAGGCTCTTTAACTGATTGAAGTTGATGGTTCACCAAGTAGCCAGTACTGACGACCCTGGCAGGCTGCTTTCCATAACTCAGAACACCAGAGCTGATGCAAACAGAAAACATGTTTCTCTGAGCAGGTCTGAGACAAAACCAGGATCTTTCACACAGTGGTGCAAGCACTGTGGGATGCTCTGGGCAAGGTACCATTTAAACTATGGTATCAGAGAAAGTGAGTGACATCTTTATGACTGCAAGAGCTGATATAAAAGCCTGCAAGTGACATCCTGCTGATCTTCAGGTGTTTGTATGCAAGTGCTGAGAGATTAGACTACCAAAATGGTTTTTTTTAAAATGGAAATAAATCAGATATGAGCAGACAATTCTGGAAAGATCATCCTTACAGCACTGCAATAGATTCTGCAACAGGTCCTGTGGTGTTTAGGACAGAATAAGAGGAAATATAAAGCCAGACACCAGATGCACAGCATAGGAGTTAATGAATTTATTTTTCCTTTTAAAGCAGTTCAGTGCATACAGGTGCTCCACTTTCAGCACTTAAAGAAAAATCCTAGTAAGGGTTTTTTCACAGTGGAGTTCACCCAACTGCTTTACTGTTGTCAGTGGGATCAGGGCTGTCCATACCACAGCACAGGTAGCTTGTGAGTCTCTGCAAGCAGGAGGTGTTTTGCCAGTGGCTTTCAGGGATCTTTGCTGATAGTGGCATAAGATCAGGTATTAATACAGTGACTGCAGGGGAATAATCACAGTTTCTGATGCTTATCTATTCCCACTATTCCTTTACTGCAGCTCCTTTCACTTGTCAAAGCCTTAGCCATGTTCTTTTATCACCTCTTGCTTTCTTTTTGCCTCTGACATGTCTTCATCTCTGCTCCTTAGCATGGTAAATCCTACTATTTATTAATGACATTCTTGGCTGTAATCTCAGTTAGCAGTTCTGGGCTCCTTCCCAGGCTACTTTTGGCTTCATTCATTTTGGAAAAGCATTTGCAGGAGTACTGTGCAGCTTTGAACTTGTTCAGAAGTTAAAAACAAAGAGCTTACAGTGGGCTGTAGCCTGCTGCCACGAGAAACTGATTCAGAACATCCCTTTGGTTTTGTTAGTAGAGTACTTTTAAAGTCATTTTGACTTGGCTTTTCCAAATGAGTAATGCTGCAGGTTTATAGTGACATTTGTATTTTGCTTCTTTGAACCACAGCTGGTCAGAAAATAGGCTTTCATGTCTACCATTTACTTTAAATTTTATTTTCATTTTATATATATTTTTTTCCTCCCAATTTGGAGAAATCTAAACATTTAAATAGTACAGTCTTTCATTGAAAGGGAAGTCTGTGATATATACGTAATTTCAAAAACTCAAATAGATCAAATATACTTCCAAATTCTCTAGCAGCCCAAATTAATGAAAAGCTTGTCTAAGAGTATGTTCAAAACAAAACAAACAAACAAAAACTCCAACCAACGAACCCAAACAAAAAACAACAAAGAAAGAAGGTTTGCTGGAATCTAGGAGAGAAGGAAGTTTTCTTCTAAAATTCTCTCAGATGTCCAAGAGAATACTCTTGTCTTTTAAAACCTGTATTTTTCTGAAGAACAACATGGGAAATGTTCTTCCAAATCACTTCCATTCAAAATGTGAAGCAATATGTAATGAGTGACTACAGCTTCTTTTAAAATAGCTTTGTTTATTTAAAAACAAAAATGCTTCCTGCTCTTTACAGTAGGTTTTTATTAGGAAATAGGTATGAAGAGATGTTCTATGATTCTCTGGCAATGGATTTTTTTTGTACAAAAGTATCATCTTGTTCAGTATCATCTGTTTATAATATCTCCTTCCAAGGCAAACAAATATTAGGTATTCTTCTGGAAAAAGTGTATCTTCGAGCTGGCAGAAGCCTCTGCATCTGCTGAATATTGCTAAAATGTCACCAAATCTAAGAGAATGTAGGGTTTGTAACTGTTCAGATTTTTCTTCATACATTTCAGAAGATCCTGTAGGAAGTCCATGAGAATTACTGATTTTTAAGGTGATAAGGGAAGTTTTAAGGTGATAATGGAAGTTCAATCTCACATGAGGCTTTCAGACTGCTAGAAATGAAAGTACCAGCGCTACCTAGAAAGCAAACAAAAGGACTGTCCATAGACAGATTGCCTTTCTTTACCAATATTGCTTTAAAAAAAAAAAAAATTTGAATTTGAGTATGTGTGTTTCACTTTTAGAATTGCTGTTTTTATTAGTGTCCTGAATCAAGTCAGTTTGCGGAGGTGAAAGCCATCCAGC
>NW_009918938.1:0-14799 GCF_000696875.1 Nestor notabilis
GGGCGTTCGCCGCCGCTCGGAACGGGGCCGTCGGGTTGGCGTGTGCCAGCACCACTCACGTTGCGGAGCCTCCAGCGTGTTGGGGTGATGTTGGTGGCTCTTTGCTTCACACGTCTATGGGTAATTCTTACTGGTCTTATTTTCAAAAGAACTGAGGGTTAGCAGTTGTGCGCCTCGGGTTCTCCTGTGTGATAATGGTTAACTGTAGCTGGCTGATTTCCACCAGGTTCAGTGGGTACGTACAGACCTCGGCATGTGCAGTAAAAACAACAAGGTCTACGCTGTGTGTTTTCTGTATGGGGCAGCAAATGCGGCTGCTGATGGGGAGGAGGTAGGGTTGATGCTGACATAGTTGTCACCAGAAGAACTGCACAGAGATGACACCAGCTGCTAAGCTAATTCCAGACAAACCAACTGGGCATGTTTCAATAATAAAAGGTGATACAAAAATGAAAGTTCGCAAATCTCATTACTAATCCCAAAGTGACATTCCTATTTTAAAACTAGTTTCTTTACTAATACAAGAATAATATTCTCCCTGTATTGCTCTTCAATGTTACTGTTTTCCTTCTGTATCATACAGTTTTAGTCAGCTGGCTCAAATCGAAACTGAAAGCAGCTTATTTCCTTGCTAATGCCTTTTAATTTCTCTTTCCATCTGTTACTACTTCACTATCCAAGTGCTTGTAGTATTGCAAAGAGTGTCAGGGTAGAGCTAATGTACCTTGTACTCTGGACTTCCAGCCTCTACTGAGCTTCAGTTAGGAGCAAGGTAAGCAGGAGGACAGCACTGAAACATGTTAACACCCTCCAACCTTAAGCCTGCCATCTCTAAGCAGCATAAGCTCTTTTTAAGTGGACACCTATGGCAACCCTGGATACCTGTGAGACATCACCACACTCCCTACCCATGAGAGTGCTGGTCACAACCAGACGTAAGTTGCTATTGCTGGAGATTAATTCCACCCTTTCAACCTCTAAGCTTTCTCCTCTGTGCTTCAAGCAAAGCTCAGCCAAGCTGAGAAATCAAACTCTGTGCCAAAACAAGGCTGCAGCAAGGGGTATGAGGTTGACTGTGGCTCTGGAGTTGAGTAACAGAGCTGGAGGGAAGATGGCAAAAAGAGAAAGATTGTTTTCAGAGGAAGAGACAGGGAAGCGGTGAAGCAGGGAGTCAGGAGATGCAGGTGGCATGGAGATGCAGGAGAGGAAGACAGGTGCAGGTGAGCAGAGGGGCCACTGCAGGGGAGGTCACCTGCAGGTGCTTAGTGAGGTAGTTTTTCTCTGAACATAAAAGCTCAAGGAAAAAAGGATATCCTGGAGACTGCAGGAGTATTCTTCACTTAGTGAAAGCTGGTAGCTGGGGGAAACTGCCAAAGATGCGCACCATGAAAAAGTCTTGTTTCAGCCTTGCAAGGGATGGGGTCTGCCTGTTTGAGTAAGCAACTTGTATCTCTGAGTTAGTGTCTTGTCAGGAAGAAACAGTGTTCCCTGTCAGGCTTTTGTAGAGCTGAGCATGGGAACATCTCAATCCTGACTGACTAGGCACAACTGCAGAATACGTTCAGATGATACATTATTCTGAGTGATTTCCAGAGAGTCCTTATCCTGTATAAACAGAGTGCACAGTATTACAAGCTGCTACACAATTTAACAGCATATGATAGCATCTACTATAATGCTGAGAAGGAGTGATTACTTAATTAGAGGCTGTCTAAAGGTGTGTGATAAGTGCATACGTGTGTAATTTTAATTTTTCTAGTTCTTCTGAACTGTTTATTTTTCAACCCTAAAATTCTCTTGACCTTTGTAAATGTTTTGAAGGGTTTTGCATTTATATAAACAGGACTCCAAAAACTATATACACATCTGTTAGTTAAGACTTACACATTCCTACTGGAAGAAAACATAATATTCTTTACTTTTAGGTGAACCTGGCCTCAAGAGGTTCCATAAATTGCATGAGGTCACTGACAGAGATAGTGGCAGAATCAGGTTAAAGCTCCAGCACTCCCAGCTCTCCCAGTGAACACTATATCATACCTGTTATTCAAGAATTTGCATGGTTAACAAGCCAGTTACACTTAAAATAGTCTTGTCCCATTGACTCCCCAAAGACATGAAAGCTGTAAAACATTGTTAGAGGGGCACCGTGCAATGAATAAATCAGTGAAAGCTGCAGCCAGAGATAAAATTGAGATTTGTAAGAAGTAAATCCAGTCAGTGCAAAGGGAAACCAAAGAGTGAAGGAATGTAGGTGTTTCAAAAGGAGAAGAGGGGAGGAGGTGAAGAGCAGTACAAGACAGGGTATGGACAGCATCAGGGGTTGAAGACGCTGTGGTGTCAAACCCCTCAGAGATGACAGCGTGGTATGTCTTCATGAAGACAACAAAATAATGAAGCCAAGTGCTTGCTTAATGTGTTATCAGCCAGCTGAAAGCAAAACCCAGCAATGAACACTCAGAGACAAGTAAGGATGGGATTTATCTCACCGAAGTTTAATGATCTGGAAATTGCCCACTGTGAAGCTCTTCGTTGCTACTTCTCCTCAGTCACTGCAGGGGGAGCAGACATGTCCAGCCGCATTTTTACACCTTGTTTTCAGACGACTAAAGGTAGGGAAGACGAACCTTTAGGCTTTGTCCATTGGATTTAAACATGACTTTTAAATCAGGTTTCGTGAAGGAAAAGTATCCAGCCTGAAGAGCTGGCAGTAGTTGTGCTCGTCGATGATGGAGTCACAGGAGAAGCACAGTGGTAAAGGTCTGAAAGGACCTCAGGAGGTCATTCAGAAAATTCAACTTCGGTTTTCTTTCAGCAAATTAAACCATGGAATATATCAGATTGCTGATCCACTTTGTAACCCATTTCTGTGGGGAAAATAACAGCCTTCTTTGATTTAGGCTAATTAAACCCAAAGCCTTTCATCTTATTTAAAAAAAAACAACAATAAAAAAAAATCAAAACCCAAAAACCAACAAAAACACAAACAAGCAAACAAATAAACAAAAACCACCACAAACAAACCCCTTAGGTTTACTACACATCTTTATAATTCTATTGCTCCTTTCTCTGGATTTTTTTTTTCCTTACATCTTTCTTAAAGTGTGGTGCTTGAAGCTGGAATTATTATTCAAGCTGGAGCTTTAGCTGAAAATCAGGCTAATAATCCATTAGTGTGTTTCCTGCTTCTTGGATGGTAATGGCAATTCCCATGAAAATATGGGTGTGCTGAATCCATGTATTTGTGTTGAGTGCAGCCCAGCATCATCACAAGTGCTTTAAACTCTGAGTTGGGCTCCTGAAGTCATGGTGCTGGTTAAAAACCCAGCTGTTCGTGACTTTCTAACAATTCTGTGCTCTAAAAAAATTTGCATCTAGTTTTAGAGGTTTTAGAGAAACCTGTGTCCATAATCACATGAGCTAAGATTATATTCAGTGGAATGAACTGTTCTTGCTAACACAGCATCAGCAGAAGTGTGAGCAAGGTCATAAAAATCATCAGCAGAATATCCAGTTTATTTCCTTGCTTCTCTTAAAAGCCCTCTCCGCTGATTCAGTCATAAGGGCCTGTGCTGGGCAGAAGCATTTCTTTCATGGAACAATAGTGTTTAATTCTCGAGGGCTTTGCGAGTCTGAAGTCACCTCATAATATCACATAAAAGTATCTCACTGGTAATAAATGCAGATGTTAGAACAAAATACAGCATCATTATCCCAATGGCTCTTGTTGCAGCAGGGCCCAGCGTGATCTCCTGCATAAAGAACATCCTATTTCTGAAAAGTAATCTTCACACCGCATCTCAATTAGTTTGAAAAGCAATGTGTTGTTAATGCATTTTCATTTACAGGGCCATCAGCTTTGTGGGCTTATGGAAACAACACAAGTGAGCTTTTCTGATGATCCTGTCCCAAGCCATTCCAACAGTAATGGTCTCTCTTTGGGGCTGTTCCACTTACTTCGTTCCCTCTCTGGTAGAAGCAGCTGATCTGGAAAGCCACATGAATATAATCCTAGTACGCGTAATCCCTTTAGTTCTCTACATGACTGTAATTGAACACATTGGCAGACTTTGTATTTAAATATTTTCATAGAAAGGAAAGTCATTCCAAGCTGATCACTTCGTGAGGCCAAAAAATTAATTAGGAGCCATTTAAACAATTACAATAAATAAGGAAGTCATTATTTGTTGGTACAGTTGTGCCATAAACACTATAATGTATATTCAGATCTTGGTCCATTAAGGAATTTGTCTTCATTTATGGTAATAGCTACAACAAACTTGCTTGAGTAAGAAAAATAAAACACATATGGCTTTGTAATCCACAGTTAGGATGTTCTATTTGAAATTGAATTTAGAAAGATGAAAAGGTTTCTTAGGGCTGAAGGGATTATTAGGTACTATAATATCTAATAAGATTATCAGATAGAGGTGATAGCTCACTACAGTAGAAACCTGCTGAGACATAGGGATATGCTAATACAAGGACTGGCAGGACTTTCTGGGTTATCAAATCCAGCCCCCAGGTACTGCAGACAACTGGATCACATAATGCATTTAACACATTCTGTGAGCATCATGTTAGAGCTAGGTATGGTTTTATCCCTCTAATTTTTACACCCTCCCTATGCAGGTGGATAAAGAACCCCTAGTTGGGAATCTAAATTATTCATTCCCAGTTTATACGTGCTTGCTTATATGCCAAGATTGCCTACCGTTCATATTTCCCCTACCTGCTGCATTTACAAAGAGTAATCAAGCCATACCTTGGTCTTCAGCTGCTAGGCTAAACGAGCTGCATATGCACGCTTTCCTTTCATGAAAGGTTCTCCAATCTCCTCCACATCTGAGCAGCCCATTTCTTTACCTGTTCCGTTAAGAATTCAGCTTTCCTTAATGTGATTGATCAGAATAGTGCATCTTATTCCAAACAAAATCTCACTGGGGTCTTATACAATGACATTCATGCTTCCCTTGCTCTTCTGGAAATGTCTCTTCTATTGCATTTTAGAGTTTCAGTTGCTTTTTCCATGCCCACATGGGGCAAACAGTTAAAAACCTCTCAGTGTCGTTGCTGGTTTCTGGCAGATTTTTTTCTGCTGCTAGCTCACGACTTCTGTGGCCTCACTCGTCAAGGACATTCAGTTCTTGCTGTGGGATATTGTGAGCTTCCTCTACACGGATAACACCTCCTAACTTTGTGACTTTGATACATTTTAATGATCAGGCACCTCTGTTTTCCAAATGGGTCATTAAGGAAAATAATAATAATCAGTGTTGAGACTTACTTTTTAGGAGTTCTGAATAATTCCCTTTCAACACAGCTTTACTTCTTCTATTCTAACACCGTGTACACCTTGCAGTTCCTCTATAAATCTCAGACTTCTCCAGGTAGGAGACATAATTTTATACACGGCTTCTCATCAGCTACTTTATTGAAGTCCAGACAGTTAGATTTCCTTTCTTTGTTGAGCTAATTACGTATACTGTATCAAAGAAAGCTATTGAATTAGTCTAGTATTAGCCAGCCTTAGTAAATGCCAATTCAATTTTACTCTGTTTTCCAATGACTGTGATGACTTCTATAATTTTCTCCTCCCACATTCTTTCCTGAAGCCTGACATAAAATCTTGATGTACACAAAGCAAAATATATTGTGCCTTTTGAGTGAAATCCATGTTTTATTTGTCTTTGGTATAGATTAGTTAGTTACAGCAATGTGCATTTTTGACTAGAAGGCAGGGTTGAGCAGCAGTTATAAATCTGTTGGATGCCTCACTACATTCACTGTCAGAAATGTATATGTGTCCTTTTTTATCTTAAATATTGGCAATACCACTTTCTAAAAGGATTGTGATATAAATTCGGCAGGCTGTTGTGGCTGAGACATGGCCCAACATAGGGTCCCCCCATGTCTGGGAAAAGACCCCCAGATTGGGTCTTTTCCCAAACAGGTTTGTAATCCAACTCAAACATGACCTATCTTGCAGAAAATCGGAGGACAACACGTACTGTGTGACTGGACTTGTAAGGTGATCACAAGCACTGGACATGGGAAAAATAAATACAGCTTTTGAAGAAACAGAGAAGAGTTGGGGAAGATTTGGCTGAGAGATACTGGGTGATTGTTCGAGATAGAGATAAACTACACATGGTATTGTCTTCTTCGTGTTTAATTTTTAATTATGTTGTGGGCAGTACACAAATTGAAAGAAAAGCTGGTAGGAAACTAAATCAAGACTTGACTTTCAAGTGCACCACTGACCCACAGACTTTGCATGTCCTTGAACAAAATGCTTTCTCCTTTTTTTTCTTCCTCTCACTGCTTCATCTGTAAAACAGAGATAACACTACTTCTTTTTTCACAACCTGATTATTTACATAATAAAAGCCTTTCCATGCATGACAGTCTCTTATATATTTGTAGAGCATCTAGCATAATGAGGACCTGGATCCTGGGATTACAATACAAACAATACACAACAATTAAGATTATACATCCCTCAAAAATATACCTAATGCACCTAATAGTGTGGAACTTCACTGGAGAGACATGACTTTATTACAAAGTGAACTTTGTTTCTGTGACTTCTGCAGTCCCTCCTTTCATTTTGCTCTCTTGCCTAAGCCAGGCTCGGGCAGAGAGGTGGGGTTTTAGGAAAATTAGGAGTCCTGTGGTATCCTTCTATGATCTGCTGCAGGTAAAAGGAGTCACATCCCCCAGAGTCCCAAGGGACCTGCAAGGAGCTGGGCAGCATCACGCCATGGCTCTGCCTTTCTGCAGCAGCTTTCTTGTGGGCCTGTTCTCCTCCCACTGAATTGAGGAAGGTCTGCCTTGAAGTCAGCTTGTCCCTCTTTGAAAAGAGGGAGAAAAAAAGGCCTCAACCCACAGTGTCTTGGCAACAGTGACCCTGGAGAGGACTGCATATCCACTGCAGGCCAGCCCGAGCACAGAGCTGCCCTTTCCCTCCCAGTAAGCAAATCCTACACTCTTGGAGAGGTTTCAGTACATGCTGGGGATGCAACAGAAAACATTGGTCCTGATCACCCTGTTCCATGTTCATAGGGTGGGTTACAGGAATAAGTGTGCCCTTACCAGCAATCTAGAGGCTGCGGGATGGGAGTTTTGTTATTATGCTGCAAATTTTCTAGGAAATGTTGTCTAGTTTATGTTCAGCTTAGAAAAAGACAGCTTCCCACACTGGAGTTCTTGGGAAGCAGAAAGCTCTTTCCCCATAACTTGTATGGCCAGAAGATAATGCCAAAATATTGCTCTTGCTCGAGATCAAGCTGGGGCTGTGCTACAATTTCCTGGTACACTGAGAGAAAGAAAAGTGGAGGGTGCTGTGCTGGCCTGTGCTGGTGAGTCCAGGCCTTGAGGCGGGGGTGGCTCTGCAGCTACTTGGCATGAAGAGGATAAAATCATGCATAAATCAGGAGCTCTAAAGGCCCATTTCCTTGTTTGGTCCCAGAGTAGCTGACTAAGGGCACTTAAGGTTTGCAGCAACAGACCAGCCCCTCCCCATAGGCAGGTGACATTTTTAGGGCTTACCTTGTGCTGGCAGCTACACTATTGCAATTCATCATGCAGCACTGCCCTAGCAAAAAAATTAAAAAAGAGAGACATTTAAAAACCCAATTTCATTCACCCCGCTTCTTTCTCAAGTTTTTCACAAACAAAAAGAGAACAAGAAAAGCGATGGTAGCTGGGTTATTAATTATACATAGTTAGTAACTGGTTAATTTGCTTTCGCGTACTGTGTAAAGAAGATTGCATTGTGTTGTGGCTATTGTTATTTTATGGGAACTGAGACTAGATATCAGGCATCTGCTACAAATGTTAGGCACAAAATTGAACACCCACACATACTGAAAGGGCCATCAACACGACAGGAAGAATTACTTGTTTTGCAAGCAGAAAAATGACAAAGCAGAGGAGTGACAAATACTCTAGATAAATCCAGAGCTCCAATTTAATGCATGGGGTAAGGACCTTTTCTTCCAAGAAAAGACTTCCAACTCTTGCAGTTTCTTGCTTCTCCATAATTTAGCTGTGCACATATTTGGCATTTGGAGTGTGACGGATTTACACATTTGCTACCAAATGAACTGCAAGAGCTAATCAGCTCACGCAGAATTGCACATATTAATGAAGAAGGCTCTTCTGCATGCCTGCGATGTAGCCACCCACTTAACTGGGGCACCAGAGACTAATTTGAAAAGATTTTGTTCATGTAGCTTTTTTCCTATGATGAATGCTTGCAGGGAATCGTGTTGCAGAGAAGGAGGGAGGAAGCAGTATCTGCAAAATCTGACTAAATGGCTCTCATTACTGAGTGATGGAAGAGCAATAGAAGAGATAATTTATTAGTGGCTCAAAGCTAACGAGAATAATTAGCACTATAATGCTTTCGAAGCAAACACAGACTAACTGTTCCTTAAGGAGCACCATCTCCTCACAAGAATGGCGAGTGCTCATGGCAGGAGGACACAGGATTTCTGGGGCCGGGAATCTTACAAACCAAGGACCAGGTCTGACAGCTGGATGGGAACACCCAGATATCCCCCTGGCTTTAATTATGGGCCAGTACTGGAGCTGAGATTCCCTAAATTTTGGGCTAACAGACCATCTTTTTTCTGACCTCAAAATCAGCTACGCTGGGCTGATGAATGCACAGTTTACAGTTCAGCTTAACTCCTCAGAAACCACAGTCTGCAAATCGCTGCCTTAGATACTGAGATTTCTTTACAACTGCATCATACGGTGCCTGCCAAAACCTCGGCAAAAGCTGAGCCAGTCGAGGGTGCTTTGCAGGGAGTCTTTCAGCAGCACTGGTCAGTCAGGTGGTTCCAGGACCCCTGGTTGCCAGCAGATAAAATGGTATTTGGAGTCATTACCTTTGTAGAAACACCCAGGTACTCTCTTTCCTTAATTGGTAAATAAAAGCAGGATGCACAGAGAAAGCAGAGCATCTTCTCACAAGCAGCTGAAATAAAAACGGGAGAAATTTTGGTTTCCAATCAGTTCCAGCACAAGCAATTATACATACAACCAGGTTAGCCAAAGGGCTGCACACCCGCGGTTCCAGCGGAGCCATAGAACGCTCAGTGATGCTGGGCTGCCAAAGGCAAAGGAAATGCCAGTGTCTGGCCCCAACACTCAGCACCTGCTGATAAAAGCTGATTTCCCTCTGCCTCAGCTTTCAGAATTTACTCCTGCAATCCCAGGGTAGCATTACAGACCCAATCACACTAAACTAAGCCTATTAAATTAAAACGAGGTGCACGTGGACAACAGCCCCCCCCCCCATGAGTATCGTTTTGAATGAATGGCTTGTTTCATACTTTGTAAAATGCAGTTGGCAGGGGTTTAGTATTATTCTAGGAAATTCATTTAGGCAACATTTTTTTTTTTCTCATAATACAGCACTATCAGGAATCTGGAGAGTGATTTTGCTTTTTATTTTGTTTTAGAGGAAAAGAGACTAAGAAAACACCTGTAGGCTAAGTCACCAAAAAAAGTCTTGACTTTTTCTTTGAAAAGCAGTTAGCCTTTAAAATCAAAATCACCTATGAAGCAATTCCATCTGAAATGGGACTCTGCCTGAAGCATTCCCTAAGAGCTTCCTCATATTAGGATTTGCATCTGCTTTTACACTCCCAAATTAAATGCCAGAAGAACAGAAACCTCACCCCCTCTACATTTTTTTCACCATTAATGTCAACCCATCTTCGTGGATGACTGTTGAGAGAATTTCAAGTCAGTAAGATCTGGGGACCTAAATTGGTCTGGGTGGGAGTTCAGAAAAATTCCCAAGGCTGTTTCACCCAACTACAACTAGTTAGGAGAGGCTCGGGGGCCAGTCGGGATATCAGATCCAGAATGCAATTTTACAGGGGAAGGAAAGAGAGAATGGAGATTTGAAAGGTTGCTTTTCCTGATTCAGATTGGAAAGCAAGTCTCTTCCAATCTCTCCTGTAGGAGTTCTACTTTGAAAAAACAAGGATGTAGTTATTGGGTGATAGATGAGTAACTCCTTTACAACAGAAGCCAAATTACTCTCTTGGGTTGCAGGCGACTGGGATATAAGCTTGTGCTCATCTTGGGACTCCAGCCTGGGTCTCCAATATTCCAGAGATCTGGTCCAGGCTCCCCGTTCCCTCCTTTTGGCAGGTGAAACAAATCCAACATCTCAGGCTCTTTCATTAGATGGGAAAATAATTTCCTACTCAAGTCTGCACAAACTGCTTGATCCTGCTACACTTTGTCTCTTGGTCCAGCTATATAATGGGACTAACATAGACCTGTGGTCTATTTGTATCTTGTTTAAGCCAACACTGAAGAACAAAGTGATACACAATCCTTGCTCAGCCTCTCCGCTGTGTACATGTTTTACTCTTCCTCAACAAGATTTAATCTTCTTAGGGTTAACTGTGTAGCAGATGTCCAAGACCTCTGGATCACATCTTAAAAGGGCTGAAAGATCAAACCCCTAATTGCAAGAGCAGAATCTCTGGTTCACTGCAAATCATTTCTTATGAGAAATTAAGTTTCTTGCTGATACGTGATTCATGATTTGAAAGGCCAGATTCTCACTTTTAGCCATGGCAGAAATTCCTATGTGGTTATGAACACCTGGGCTATGTGTCTATCACAACATGCTGGAAAGTCTGAATATGTGAAATGCCCGACTGTTTAATTACACAAAATAAGAGCTCTTACAAATAAGATACTTTTCACTCAGAGTTTGTAGGGGAAAAAAAAAGAGGTATTTAAATTTCAATTTGACTGTTGCAGATATGAACATAAACTGACTTCAATAGTAAATGCAAACATGAACTTTTGCTTTACTGGAAGAGTGTAATTGGGATCCAGACCTGGTCTACTAATTAAAAAGGCTTGGAAGCAAAGCTCCAAGCTCATGGCACACTCTAGTTCACAGTAACTAAGGCCTGTGTCAGCCATTTCATGTAATCGTCTATGGTGTTCAAAACTGTGTTTTTCAAAAACCATTCAGACTATAAACCAGATGAGTCACGACCCTGTAACAGAAGGTAAATTATTCTAAAATATTTTATATTTGTGCATTGACACATGATTAGCCAAGAAAAAATGAATGCCCAAGTCCAAGAAGTAACTGACAAAAGACTGAAGGGAAAACGAGAATCCTTAATTTTAATTTTATTATGGTGTAACCAGCTGTAAGGAATTACTGGTCTGAAGCACAGTGTGCAATTGTCCTATCCTAAACATTTACTAAAGCCTGTAATTCAGAATCATCCTGACTAGTGATGTCACCATTGGCAAGCTATGATTTGTCTTCTTTTTTTTTCTTCTTTTGAAGAAGTCCACATTTCTCAGCAATTAGCACAAGCATAGGCTCAGCCCCTGCACAGAGATGCTCTAACATTACTGGAGACTGTATTTCTTTAGTGCCAGCTGCTTTGACTCTGAGATTAAAAGAAAAAAAAAAAAGGCAGTAAGTTCAAGACTGATCATTCTTGACAGTTTGTTGGTAAGCAAAAGAATTCCTGTTTGAAATCAAATGGCATCAATATGTATTATTTCCTAAATGCAGGGCGGAATGCTTGCCACTAATGTGAGAATGGCTTGAAAGAAAGAATTACCTAGATCTTATGCAAAAGTACTAACACAACATGAAGTAACTATGTTAACAGGAAAAAAACCCAACAAACCCACAGTAAGAGACTTAATAAATTAAGCTACTTTCACACTAGTATATTATGTACTACCAGGCAGCTGATTTTTTGAGTGAAGAGACTCATCAGGTGCCTAATAAGAGAAGACACTTGGCACAGCTCCATCGCTGTTCAAATTTATGTCATGGTTAACAAGTTGGCTACCATACAAGGCCAATCAGGCTACCAGTATTCCAGATTACTCACTAATGGCTTCAGCAGTTTAACGAGTGCCAAACATACCATGCCATTAATTGGGCAAGAGAAAATGAGGAAAAAATACCCAGGAAGGAGGTAAGATGCCATTCACCTCCTGAGCAGCAAAGCACCGAGTTGTGCATTAGCACAGCCTTCACTGAGGATCCAAACTAGCAAAACAAAACGAGACAGGCAGACTGAGGAGAAAGAGGAAGACTTCAGACTCCAGGCACAGTTCTTCACTGTAAAAAGCTGTTTCACCCGCCCGCTGAGTGCCAAGGCACTGCCGAGCACTCCACCATAGTGCCTTGCACTCCTGGTCACCAGCTGTCCCCAGCAAAGGGGTGGTGGGTGCCCATCCTGCATGTGTGCTGGCACTTCCTAAACCACCACCAGCTGTGGTCGTTCACACAGTGGGGAAGAAGCTGAACAAAGCTGATTAATGATAAAAATACTTGTCTTTTTTACAATTTATTTTTAGTTCAAAGTGAATCACAACTTCCTGCCCTCCCTCTCCCCTCCTATGAAGACATAAGTACCTCCAGATCAACCTTTTGTTTTTTTAAGCATCAGGAGTGAAACAGGTTTCAGCTGCTGCTAATACAGGTTTTACAGTGATGATTTTGCCAGAGAGATTGTTTACGCAACTCCTTAAAAAGCAAAAAGGAAAAAATCCCCCATACAACTGCAGATAAACCTTTGAAATGTAAACACGTGAAATGTACATAATTACTGCATTATCAGAAGCACTATGCATTTACCAAAACAGTTGAACATAACACTTTCCAACACATACTTCATATGGCCCAATATGACAACGAGACTGCATACCCTATTAGGGTAAGTGTATACCCCTGTAAGATAATCACTTCCACCATAACTTACAGATGCATTTGACAAAGTTGATGCCAAAAAAGAAAGGTTTACTTTAATTTTACCCATGCTCTGCTGTTTTTTGATACTTGGCTTAATTTACTCAATACATTCGATAAAGGTATGTAAACAGTCCTGATTCAAAGACGAGAAGAGATTTAAACGAAATCAATGGATCTGGACTGGTCCATGTTAATGTCTTCATTAACTCAGATACCTTATTTATCCCTGAGCACCTTGAAATCGTTCCCCCAAATCTCACTGAAGAACATGTAACTATTTCAGAAGAATGTAAAACTCCATTTGAATAAATCTGTCTTACAAGTCCCATTTTCCTTCACTGGTTTAAAAAACAAAACAACCGCCCCCCCAGACCCCAAAGAACAACCCACACAGAAACACCCATGTCCCTTCCCTTTGTTTTTTCCATGTACAGCAATACTTTTTCAAAAAAAAAAATAAATCACCCTATCAAACAACATCACCTACAGACACACTACAGACTACAAAAATATTGCATAGGAGTGTCAGTGGGCATAGTCTCCCAAAAACGAGAGAAAATGCCAAGTTTTCTTTAAAACCTTATGGCAACATTCTAATTTATTTGTCTTTTAAAAATCAAGTGGTTTCACTTTATTTCAAAATTGTACAAAATGGCCATGGCTGTTTATAAAAAAAAGTCTCTGTCTTGAGAATATGTGAAGTCTCAGGTGCATTAACAAAAGACCTGGAACCATTCACAGTGCAGCGGAAAGCTTCTTTTGAGGCAGAAACTACAATTCATCCTTCTTCTTTCCCACTCTTTCATGGTCTCTTTCTCTCAGGGTTCGCATGAAAGCAGTGAATCCAGACTCCTGGTTTTGAAGAAAGAAAAATATGGGTCATATTTTTACAAACTAACCAAAACAATGTGCCAAGAACACTTCTAGATTCTGTATCCCACAACAGAATATAAACGAAGGGGCAGTTAGTGCTTCTGCATTGCCTCATCATGCAGTGCTCTGGTCCAGTGCTGCTCTGCTGCAATGCAATGCAAGGGGAAAATATCCATGCAGATTCCACATGTCAAACTTGGAAGAGATGGGGCACAAAGAAAAAGGCCCTAAAACTCACAGGACAAGGTAAAATCTGTCCCTAGAAGTGCAACTGATTCCTTTTTATTGAAAACACTTAAAGACATTTGAAGCTGCATTTGTATGCTACATGTGTCATTTTGAAAGCAGTTGGTAATCATGTGTTGGCTATACACGCACATTTGCCACTGTTCCTTATACCCTAACCGTTTTGCTTATGATCTTTGTCCTCTTCCACATGTTCTGATGATGGGATTTGTGGTTTTTTGAGTTACTATCAATATTACCAACCAAGCAATTTCAAACCTGGATGCCCAGATGCCAACCTCTGTATTTCAACAACTTAAAATTTCTTATTATCTAAGGCTGTTGGGTGTCAGCATTTTCCTTTTCCAAGGAAAGCTCTTAACACACTCACAGGCATTTCAAAAGGCTCAGACAGGTGGAGGTGTGAACACCTGTGTTTGAACACACTGTCTACTGGCACACCAACACGATAGTTGTCTGGGCAAGTAACACTTGACCATTTCTACTTTTAAGCAATCCCAAAAGACACCATTCGAAACTGGTGATAAAAAAGAAAAATACAAAGAGGTACAACAAAACAAACCAAACAAAATGAAACCCCAAAGCTGAGAAGCTTTTGAGAAGGCTGAACAACAAAACACTGTTCTAAAACTATTCCCTATTTTTTTACTGAGACACAAAAAATAAAATGAAGTGACAAGTTTTGTCTGTACCTCATTTGGAGAAATCTGGCAATCAACGACTCCCATGAAAGGGCCCCAGTTTCCAAAGCTGTGTATGTGGAATGCATTTAAAATCAGAGAGTGTCCTGACTCTTCCTTCCTTGAATTGCTTGGGGTGAAATGCCCTAAAATCTCTGCTCTGGAACTGCAATTCCCTTGGAGGTGTGGAGGACTCCTTACAGGCTACCATTGGGGGTCACGCTCTTC
>NW_009918938.1:14830-55499 GCF_000696875.1 Nestor notabilis
CGAGGTGGCAAGGAGCTGAGAGATTCTGCTCTACTGGACATGGTTCCTGCTGTCATGTTGCTCTTACGGCAGCTGACATTGCCTCTCTTCTATGCCCACGTGAAATGACAATTCACCAGCTGGACCACACTGAACTGAATGTTCATCGCTGCCAGAATCAGGAACAGAAAGCAGGTCCCCTGGCTCTCACTGCTCTCTCCTGAGATTTCTTTGGCAGCGCAGGAGGTGGTTGGCCATGGTGATTCAAAAGGTGTTGTCATGCTGTGAGAAGTCCTTTAACAGTGCAGTCCCCTGTTACTGAAGCAGATTTGTGAACAGACATGGAATCTCCATGGAAGGCATTGTGCTAAGTACTCCCTCCAGTATTACCATGATAGGAGATAACAAAACCTAATTCTGCACAAGCAGAAGACCATAGGTCCCAGGAGAAGTGGAGGGGAAACACAGCTGCCAGTAGTAGAGAGATTGTGATGTTCCTGTCGGGTAATTTAATTCTATCCAAGAAAGGGGTGGCTGCACACAGGGGATTAGTCAGTACGCTTTCCAGCATAGGGGTAATCATCTCCCAACTGCTGTGGCCTCAGAGCACTCCTGTCTTGCTAAATTCTTTTTATCAGCCACCACAGATCCTTTCATACTAATGTCTACAAGTATGAGTTAGAAATATAAAAATTGACACTGAATTTTCACTTAATTGTCGACTACTTCACCCATCTTTACTTTTAAGAAAAGATCCACAATCGGAACTAAACACAGTATCCATAACAATGCCTGGATCAGCACCACAGAATGGTAATTATTGGGGTCCTAATGCTGGAGAAAACTGGGAGGCGAAGCTCCATTAAGACTTTCCTAAGATTCTGCCTGACGAAGAACCTCAGAATTTGGCTTCTTTCTTCATGCTGCTCTATAATTTGGTGAGCTGTAATAGCAGCGATATCTTTCAGGCAAGGTTCTTTTATCAAAATCACTGGATGGCTTGAAGACCCAAGTTTTGCTTGCAGGTCCTAGCTTCTCCAGGCAATCAATCACTGCTGAGAAGTAACCTCCCTCTAGGAGGTTATGACAAAAACCACACACAAATAATTGGATTGCTCCCTTACTTTCAGGCACTTTACAACCACAGAAGGCATTATGCCATTTCTGTCCCTTGTACTCAGAGCATATAATCAGATGGGCACAGCAGGAGAAAAGAATGAAACTTCAGCCCATGGGCTAGATGGCACAATTTCTCTTTCCATACTGAGCTCCAGGAGCGAATCTGATTCAGGGCGAATGACACATTTAGTTTCCCCCAGTCTCCAAAGGACAGCTTTGTCCCTGCCATAAAACCAATGGTTTGTCACCATTTGGCAGCCTGGTGGATCTGTAACACGTTTGCAGTATATGTGCAATCCAGATCCAGCACTGACAGGAGCAAGTTCTGTATTTTCTGGCATTTCTGTACCTAGCAGCAGCCCATGCAATAAACCCTTCACTTTCACTCGGTCCAAATCCACTTGCAGACTTCAGCTTAAAGAATAAAATACACAACAAAGCATTACCAAATCTACTCCTTCCTCTTCTCAGGTTCCTAAACATAGACCAAGTACATTCCTAATGCAGAGATGTACAGGGGTGTGGTACACAATGATTCATTCATGTAAGACTGTTACAGAAGCAGTTAAACATCCTTCCAGCATGGCAAAAATTTACTCTGCAGTTTTCATTTGCAAGGCAGTACAGGCAGAGGAAGCCTTCCTCCCTGTACCAGGTAATGACTCTTGCTTTCACTTACCCCTCTTTCTCCGGTATATTTTTCCACAAACTTCCCGTAGTTGTAGTAGTTGAAGGTGGGGTAGCCATCAACCCCCTCCTGCTTACACAGGTCGTGATTCTGTCCTTTGGCACAGTCCACTGCAGCATAGGTGATCTGAAATGTAAGAGATCAGCATGAGGCAGGAGAAGATAAAGCAAGATCCTACTTCATGGTTATGCTGCTGCAGCTCACTTAACACTAGGAGAGGCCCAAGTCTTCTGCTGTTCTTTAACAGCTCAGCTGTGGAGGAAAGCCAGAGGGTGGTCATCAGGTCAAGCCATGCAAATGGAAAAGCAGAAGCCTGCTCCATCCAAAAGAAATGCTGTGCTACTCGCACAGCACCTGGTCTACATGGCTGCAAGGTGTGTTCAACTCACAGAGCAGAAAATCACCTTCCTAGCCTCCCTGTAGACTCCAAATGGGAAATCCAGAGGCTGTGTTAGTAAAATCAAATCCAAGCACAGTGATCACAGCTCTATCATATTGCAATATTTTTCCTGCACTTCGGTTTTAAGTGATGAACAGTGTCAGGGTGACTTTGATAATGGTAATGACCCACTTAACCCAACCTCCTTCCTGTGGCATGACTAATGGTTGGAAAAGTTACCTCTCCTGTTCTTGAACAAATGTGGCTGGTCACTTATGCAAGCTATTAATAGATTATTGACTTCCACCCCAAATAGCTTTTGTAAACTCCATTCAGCTCTCCCAAGGTCAAACAGGGATGGGTGAGAGGCCAGAGCATTGTCCATCAAGTAACGCATATAAAGCAAGCTGCTTGCTTGCAGTTTCGGTTTCTTTCCCTGTCTTTTTTCAGTCTGTCCATTAAGGTAGGGACTGTATGTTATGTGCAGCCATTAGCAGAGTGGGCTTTAATTCCTTTTAAAACCTCTAGATGCTACTGTCACACAAACAAACCCTGAGTAGGAAACAGCCTGCCGTCCTCCCAGCCTGTTCAGCAGCAGAGCAACACCCTCTGTGTCCCTGTCTGCCTCAGCACAGGCAGAGTGAGGAAGCATAACCTCACAGCCCTAGAGCACCAGCTCAGGCAAACCATAGTTTAGAGCATTTGACGTTTGAAACCTGAATCTGAGAAGTACTGAGGAGGAGCCCCACTTAACATTTCTGATGTTGAAACAAAATGCAACTCACAGGCTTCTACTCAAAGTAGCCTAGCCCTGTGCTGTGATTTCACACTGACTGTTCCTGCGAGCGGCAGTTCTGGCACTGAATGTACACTGCTCACGCAGGCTTGCCTTCACGCTGAAGAGCAAGCAGGCTGAAGTACAAGCTACGTAAAACCCAAACAAATTAGAGGAATGATTATTTTTTTTTTTGGTGGTTGTGGGTTACAACGTATCAAGTGCTAATTTCGTAACAGACACATCTTAACTTGAAATTTCCGTTCCAGGAGCCTCCTTCAAACAATCTGATCAAAATACCTTTTGCTTGCATGACTTTAGGGTTGCAGTTGAACTGTTCTTCCATAATTAAAAGATCACTTAATATTCCACAATGCCCTCCAGTTTCATGGTGACACTGTCAAAACGAGAAAACCTGATCTCATTATCCTAGCAGTAATTAAAGAGATTGGCAAAGCCAACTTCAGTTAATTTACTTTCTTTGTTTTAACTTTGAAAGTCTGACAAGACAATACTCAGTAAGATCTCGCTTAGGTCTGCCTTCAGATGGAAAGCACTATATAAAGCGAGCAGTGTTCTTACCTTAAACATTTGGTTTCTCTTTTCCCATTTTAAACATTAATAAGGCTATTACAGAAACAGGACTCTTGAGAGCTGTAGAAAACATGTATGATCACACTTTTTTTTTTCCCCTTTGTGTAAACATAAAGACTCCTTCCTACTCATTCAGGGCCAGTTAAAATGAAAGGTTAGGGATAATACATGGCAAAAGTTTCATCTAAGTATTTATGCCTTCCTGACCTTAGCAGCCAGCCAGAATTTAGAGCCCTTTTGTCCTTCTGTGTAAAGGAAAGCTTACAATGGAGAGAAAGAATTATTTTATGTCACAGTATTAATGTGGAAAGAATACTGGAAGTCCTGGTTCCCTGAAAACAGGAAGAATAAATAAAACTGTTTTGCATTGCTTTAAATATCACACAAGGAGAGATTACAGCCAGAAAAAGGGGAAGGTGTATGTGCGTTCATCCAGATCTCAGTAGCTGGTCTGAGGCATGACACTGTTGTGACTGATGACCCATCTGTTCTTAGACAGCATCTTGGAGAGTAAAAAAAAAAAATAGTTTCTAGTACACTGGAAGGAAGAGAAGCCTTCTTTGTCTGTACCACTATGGAAACATCTAGACCAGCTTTGCTTGGAGTAAAGAACCCAATTTCATTTACAAAAGGCTTTTTTGAGAATAGACTCCAGTAAGGAGAGGGTGCAGTGGAGGAATGCAATGCTGTAAGCCTCTGTTAACCTTGTTTAGTTCATCTTTACTTCTTGCCTCGAAACAGATGACTGATGAACTATAAGGAGGTGGCTTCTGAAAGAAATGCTCAGTAGTCTGCTTGAGATATAGCTTTCCTCTAGAGCACATGGAAACCTAAGCTGGTCCATCTGTGCATTTGTTGTGCACTGAAGTAATGCACGAAGATCCCAGTCTAAGTCTGGCCACAACAGTCACATCAGCCTAATGCTATGCCTAATCTAACAGGTCAACGGTGAGGGACACATACAACTGGAGTAGCATTGGAGGATGTGTCCATGGTCTGTCATTCTCTGAAATGCTCCTGATGCAAGCTCCCACGCAGTCCCATGGACTTGCCACCCACTGCTCCTGCAAATGTTGTTTTTGAGCCCAGTTCTTCAGAACATACATTCTTACAGCCAGTGAGAGAAGAGAAACAGCAGTTTTCAAAAGCCTTGTAACTCATACAGACGTGAGCAAAATTTCATAGAGAGACATCTAACTCCCAAGACTGTATCTGACACTGCATTTCAAATGCCTGCTGCCAACGGTAGCTGAGTAAGAGTACTTAGGAGAGCCTGAGTAATTACTTTAGAGTGGAAATGTTAAGGCAGACTAAATATAGAGGTTGCTACCATCTCTATGTACTCATTACCATGGTCCTAATTGTCTTGCCTGTCTGACAGTGGAAGATCAAATATAGTGCACTGCAAGAAGAGAAAAGTAATGCTGAAAAACACTTATAGCAAAATGCACTTCTGGACTGAGGACCAATTCTAATCTCAATTCTATCAGCTTCAGACAGCTGAACTCCAAAGAATTTCAGTAAACAACTCCAATGCCCTTTGCTTCATTCTGTTTGCATTTTCATGGACCACAAATGTTAAAATACATTTCTGGTAGAGGAGTGTCCTCCAGAAGTTTTCAGCTAGGGTGAATTACTTCATGACTATACTGAAAGGCTGCAGATAAAAAGATGTAACCCACAAGAAGAAAAGTTTTGCTTGAGTCCTGGCTCAGGTGAGCAGTGATACATTGCAGGGAGCTTTTCCTCTCATTCTCAATCTTCTTAGCAATGATCACTTTTTCTGCATCACTAAATAAGGTAATCAAGTCAGGAAAACTATCAACCAAAAAAACCTCTACCAAAATGTAGTTAAAGACTTCTGGAGAATATTACTCTCAGAAATTACATTCATATTCAACAATCAGTAACAAGTTACGTGGAAATTCACAGGAAAGCATAGGTTAGCAAGACCTATATGCTTTACCTTGTAAAAACACTATTTTTATTCAATCAGAAATTTCAGGCAGATTAAACATAAAACATCCCTGATACGTACCCACAAGTAAAGACACTTGGCATCATCTTCATGAATTCCCGCTTATCAAAAGGGAAACAGAATCACAGAATCAGCTAGGTTGGAAAAGACCTTTAAGACCATCAAGTCCAATCACTACCACCTTTAAAAATCTGTGAAAACAAGAAACTCTCCTAACGCTGGGCTAAGGTGTGTGTGTGTATGTCCATTATGGAAAAACCCAGCATAACACACAAGACTGATTTATAGAGATTTTGATCGTTAGGGCCAAAATGTAACTTCTTGAGTTTTCCTAACTTTCCTCTAACCAGAGGGGAAAAAACATTGAAAAAAAACATTTCGGGAAGAAAAAAAAAAAAATATAAGTGCTATATCTGCAACATGCAGAAAACTCCATGGAGTTATGGATTCTCCATAACATAAACCAGCACTGCCTCAGATATTGACAATACATCATTATATACAAGTTCTCTCTCCAGAGGCTGTTCAGGTTTATCACCATCCTGTTCAGTAGCTGTACCAGGAATAGAATAGTTATCAAATGAAAAGATAATCAATCAGAGACCGTGGTCTCCAGAGAAAGTTACTCAGAGTACATCCAGCTTTCTAACTGTATTGTTAGTTCTTCAGATCTGGTATGCAGCTGATTATAGTTAATAATACCAGGTTAGTATGCATAAAAATTATACATTATAATAATAAAAATTTAAAAAACAATACCAGATTAATACACATTTCTCCATAGTTGGTATAGTTTATCATGACTCTAGCAACATCGGGAACTGGAAAATACCTTAATCTGAAAAGGGAAGTCCCACAGAAACACTGCATGGTTTCACCAAAGAAGAGGGAGTTTAACTCCAGAGTTGCAAACTTAACTGTGCACACATTAGAATGTGAGCAATGTATGACTAGCTCTGAAGAGCTTGTAAGAAAGGAAACAGCGCATGGCATATTGTTCAGATGAAGTGGTCTGATCACAAACACCAAGCTGTTGCAAAAATCAGAACTTTTCATTTAGGTACTTAAATAGAAGTGGAGCTATGCTGAAAATGTGACCATTGATCTGTGTGCCTCAACTGTAACAGATGGATGATGCCTTCATTTTTTTGCTGCAAAAATGTTAGAAGGAAAAGAAGAACTTGCAGTATCATATAATCATGCATCAGGAATCACAGTTCCTTTCCAACAGAATTACGAAACAACTTCTTGTTCTAGAGGGATCTTGCAGGTAAGAAACACAATTACATCCAGTGGTTCAAATAGATGTGTAGAAAATTGAAAGTGTGATCCCTTGACCTTCTAAGGTAACTCCTTCTTTCCATTCTTAAACCTTTTTCATTTTAACAGTTTCTCTCCCAGTCACCATACGATGATATAGTAAGAATACCCCATGATCCTAGTTACCCTCCTGTTAAAATATGTACTGCACACGCTGGTTTATTGATTCAAGGAAATAAATCTCTGCTGGAGCTAATATTGACTTTTGTTATGAAAATGGAAGTGAATAACTAACTGAATATTGATTTGAGAAGAATGATATATGATAAGCTTAAAAAAGTTAAAATAAAATTGCAGCAGAGAAAAGAATGCTTTCAAGCAACATTTTTAAAGTATAGTCAATTATTTGGGGGGGGGGGAAGTCTGTCGTTGCAAAATGTCTTAAAAGCACCTATTAATAAGTCAAATGCACATTCTTCTTTATGATTAGTCCATAGCTTTCTATTTATGTTACTTGTTCTGGACCCTAACGCAGTTATGAGCTGGCTTGCTAAAACTTGTTGAATTCAGCTACTGTTCTCAATGTAACCTTGCAAATGGAAGATCCATTATTAGCTGCTCTGATGTGCCACAGCAGCATTATCATAGCTGCAGTTCACCAACTGTTCTCAAAGCAGGCCTATTTGCAAAGGGAAGATCCATTTAGTAGGCACCATGATGTACAGTGCTAACAACACCATATTTAATGAGTCTAGTTAAAAAGAAATTCAACACATGATTTTTTTAAGCAAACAGGGATCAAATTCTTGCACAGTGATTTCGTTGGCATAATGATTTTCAACCACAGTTCAACCCATGTTTTGCAATACACATTTGGGACTCACCAGTTTCACGGCTGTCTTGCAGCCCCCCAGCTACCACCCCAACTCACCTCATCAGCTGCACCCTTTCCAGCAATCTCTGCCACAGCTGTTTCTGTACAAACTCACTAGAACCCAGTCGCAGTGCTCTGATTCAGGCCAGTGCATTTGTACAGGAACAGTCTTCTGAGAAAATAGAGAAGATTGGTGAAACAGCAGCCCCCTTGGGGGAGTTCCAGAGATTTGTTTCTGAGAGGCCTTGAGAAGTCAAGAGCTTTCCTTCAGCAAATCCAAGCTGGAGCATCACATATTGGTTCTTTCAACCTGAACTTTAAAAAAATCTGCATTCTGCCTTTTGGCTGATCCTAAAGATTTAGCTGGTGCCCTTTCAACAGTCTCTGGAGTAGTAAGTGAACATGCCTTCCTGTTCTTCAATCTGTTCAGCAGAGTAATGATCCTCACATTTGCATTTTCTGACGTACACTGGTCACTGCCAAAACTCGAGCTTTGGAGCACAGGCCAAAGGCTTTCCTCTGGCAGCTGTGTGCAAAGACCCCAGTGCTCCAAGGCAAGAATGTTCCAGATGGGTTTTTTCCTTGTTCTTTTTTCTTTTTAAAAAACTAAAAGCAATATCCTAAGTGCTTCACTGGACTAGCTTCTCCACTGATCTGGTCTTACTTATTTCTCCAGGCACATGGAAAGACACAGTGTCTCTGGTTTGTGGGTTACACCCAGAGCCATGTTTTGCTATAGCCACACGACTGCCCTAGGCAAGCAAGCAAGCTTGGGATTTCTGCTAAAACAACCAGCAGTGATGCGGCCAACAAGAACTGACACGTGGGGCCAATGTTCTGAGCACTGTGTTTCTAAACTCCAACTCCAGCAGTGCAGATGATGAAAAAGTGCACAGCACTACACACAGCCCAAGGCGCGAGGGGGCTTCTGTGCCAAAACCGCCCCCTTGCAGTGAACCTGTAGAGCCAAAGCCACATATTAACAGCTTCAAGCTCTGCTCATCTTCAAAATTCCAATGTAAAGACTCAAAGTCTCCTAAAGGACACCTTTTAAGATACCATTTATTACCAGTTCCAGGCTGGAATGTTTTTGCTTGTTCTTTGGCTTCTGCAGAATTTAATGTTTAACTAAAGGACCACCCCGATTGAAAAGAAGATACAGTTTAAATGCTACCACACTCCGTTAAAGTGAACAAACCTTTCTCCAGGGGAAAAAAAGTCCCAAAACAATATCATGACTAAAAATGAAAATTAGTAATCTTTCCCTGGTTTTGGAAGAAGAAATACTTCTTTCCTCTTAAGCAGTAATTTTACAGAAGTTCAAAACTCTACAGAACTATGAATTAGTCTGAGGGATCAGTCTGGTTTGGAACATGGGAATATGCCCAGCTGCTTGTGGGAACAGCCGTGTGCCCTTCTGAAGTCTTAAACAGGTTTATTTTCTCTTCCATAATGGCACAAACTGGCAGCAAGAAGCACCTTGGCAGGTTATGGCTGTATACAATTAAATAGTGCTCCCCAGATAATCAATCCCTGGCACTTTCATAAGTCACTGGGGTGGAATAACACCGTTTTCCCTAACTGCACACACCTCTTTAAAACTGTACCAGCCTTAATATTCCCTGCTGGCTCTCCTGTTCCAACTCATTACATTTTATACCTCCCCACTTCAGCCTTAAACTGAAGTCAAGAGTTGCAACTGTCAATCACTCCTCTGCTCTTGGGAGTGCCTTCATAACCTGCAGTCTGAACCGAAAGCTTCACAAGCCTTTGTTTAGCAGTACCACCACCATGTCCAATAAACTGTGCCATGATTCAGATTGCTTGTTAATACATCCTGGGGCTCTAATAAGCAAGTTGCACATTGTTTGGCGCATTTGTTTCACCTCCTCTGACTGAAATATTAATGAGTTTAGGAAAGAGAGGCTTCATTGGGAACTACCAGAAAAGTGGGAAAACAAGGATACTTTCTCAAAGATCTTGGAAACAAACAAGTAACTGAAAGGCATCTGAGCACACAAAATTACAGCAGCAAGAGAACCCAGAGCTGAATGCCTCTAAATCTTTTATGTGCCACAGGGCATAAGTGATGGACTTCCCATTTTATGCAGTCAATGATACAATAATTATTTGTTTCTTGACAATCTGATGCATCTTCTGCAAGTCAGAGCAAAGCTAATAGGAAAAAGGAAAAAAAAACGAAACACAACAGAAATTCTTCTGTTACGGCAGCAGGCAGATTAATAGGGGTGTAACTGTTACACAATTACCTCTTCTATTTAGAACAGAATATAAAATAGAACACTGTTTCAGTTGGAAGGAATCTACAACAGTCATCTAGTCCAGCTGCCTGACCAATTCAGGGCCAACCAAAAGTCAAAGCAGGTTGTTAATGGCATAGTCCAAATGCCTCTTAAGCGCTGACAGCCTTGGGGCATCAATCACCTCTCCAGGAAGCCTGTTCCAGTGTTTGACCACCCTTTCAGCAAAGAAATGTTTCCTAAACTTCCCCTAGTGCAGCTTTAAACCATTTTCACTCATCCTACCACTGGATACCAGGGCTGCAGATAAGAGACCAGCAGCTGCCTCTCCACTTCCCCTCCTGAGGAAGCTGTAGAGAGCAATTTCCCTATTAAATTGCCAAATCTTTTCCATGCCACATTTGAACAGAAAGCAATCGTGAGGTTGGAACAAATTTGGAGACCAGAATGAAATACAGTTCACTCCAAGACAATAAGCAGGTCTGTAGCTCATTATCTGGTTAAATCCAGTGGCTGAGGTGTTTGGGGGTTTATTTTTCAACTCCAGATACGCATGCACTCAGTTAAAATAGTTCAGCTGATGCAAGGAAATTGACTGGTGAGCTTCAGCCATCACATGTATTTTCAAGACAGCAGCACGAGGGTTCTAGAAGGGCCCACCACCTGAGACTCAGCTCAGCCAGCTTACAGAAATATATCATATTTATGCTATGCAAGCAAAGATTAGTTATATGATTGAGGTCTTCAGGACTGTTACAGGACTTGTGGTTTCTCCACATGCACCCCAACAGCTGGCAAAAGTTGAAGGGGAATGGAGATGATGTAAATTATCTTTTATTAATCTTTCAATAACAAAGAATGTGTTTCACTTCATAGAAAAGAATTCTCACACAAAGAATTATACAGAAAAGACAATAAATTAAAGAAAGCAGAATAGGTTAAATGCGTAAGTCAGCAATCCCTAAGCTGCAGATATATTTCTATTAGTGTAACAGCAATTTTAACTGCAAGCCTACCACCTTATCAATAAGCAAAGCCTATGCACTACAAATGCTGGAAAACATTCTTCAGTATCTCAGAAATAATTAACAGCAAGTACCTTTCGATCTTCTTTAAAGACTTCAGCAGCAGTTGTAAAATGCGGAATGGCATTTTTACAGTGGGGACACCCTGTTTGACACAGGAAATAAAAAACAGCATAAACATTAGTTGTGAATAAGATACTGGAACAAACTCACGACACAAGGTGAATTAGTGGAAAATTTGCATTAAGAGTAAAGAATAATTCTAGACAAAATTTTTCCAGTTCTGTGAAGAGCGGGACAAAGCATCTGTAGACCATGCGTCAGCTACATGAATTTAAGCACATTTAAAATCCCTCTGACTTCAAGCAGTTTAAGTGTATACTTACAGTTACACAACACCCCATATAGGGACCACGGTGCAGGGAGCTTTTCTCTATTGTCAGTCCCTTAAGAGGATTTTAAGATTGCTAGCCAAAAAATGGACAAACTATTTCCCTGCTGCTGTACCTCCTCATGGGTATTACCACGTAGGTTATTACTGCTGTTGCCACAGATACGAGCTACACTTGGACACAGGAATAAAGACAGCACAGTTGTGAACAAGAGGAGGTTGGAAGTTGGAAAGGAAGTTGCTGGGATCATTTAGAAGTGATTGGGAATTGCCTGTGTTAGAGCCAAGCCATCAGGAACAGACGGGAGGGGAAGAGAAGCAAGTCCAACAGGCTATACATCTTCGAAGAACAGAGGTCCAGTCCAAGGTTAGGCTGACTGCTGCTGGCCTTCCTGGAGACCTTCCTCCTGTTCACCACAAATGGGCAACCCCAGAAAAGCTTTAAAGACACAGCACACAAGAACCCCACCGCTTTGTGTGGGAGCTGGACTGATACGTGTCTGTACCACTGTTGCATTAAACAGAAGGCCAGTTTATTCCTTGCTTAAGCATATGCTAAATTTACTCAAACATTTTGGAAGAAGCCACAGAAAGGGAACAAAACCTGCTTTCTTGATTCAGGATTCAGATGTGAGTGCTCTCAGCAATGTCTACTGTCTATGATTAATCTAAACTACTCTCAAAATATCAATACTAACTAAGGCTTCAAAAAGGAAAGTGCCTGCATATGTGTAACAAACTGCTTTTTCCAAACACAGCATATAGAGGTTGCTCTGAAGCAGGAACTCAGTACACTATTTTTTTGCTGACATGCAGCTTGAAAAGGAATGGACTCGCTTCAGTCAAGCCTGTATAACACTAGCAAAGGCAAAAAAGCTCATCCTTCTATTATTTCTAGATAAGAACAAAACAGAACACAGATGAGTAGCTCCAATTACAGATCATGCTACTGTTGTTTACCAGTATTTTACAACAATGAGCAAGTGTCTGTGTTACTTTTAAGACAGTATTGACAAATGCCCTCTTAGGAGGCTTGCAGCCACCCTCTCATGAAGTGCTCTCACTCTTTCAGCTTACAAGGAAAACAGTATCTGTGCATAAACACTGCACACCCCTTTCATCTTCACCAAAATGCTATTTCATTGCTTACATGCACTGCTTTGAATCTGAGAGCATTCTTTTCTTTTTGAAAGCACTGCAATGACACACATGTATATAAATACACTGAGAATCTACGCAGTCACTAAGAATATCAGAAAGTCAAAGGGACATTTCCTGGGAAACGGAGGCACTTCTGCAAATCCATCTTACTGGCTTCAAACTCTTTACACAGCAAAATGGCAGTCTATCCTGGTGGCAGCTGTGTTTCAGTGGGAGATAGTGCAGGCCCTCTACTGCTTGCAAATTATTAACTTGGTTGATTTGTTCAGCATTTGCCTGGGAGAAAACGGTCAAGAAAGAAAAGAAAGAGGGGGAAAAGGAGGTGACTAGGATTCCAGGCTGCTGCACTAGGATTCCAGGCCGCTGCCATGTCCATCAGCCCACTTCAGTGACCCTTCTTCTCTCCTGCCACTTGCCTGTCCAATCTGCCTGATACTGAAAAGCCTTCAGGCTTCAAGCCTGCCTCTTGACACATCTTGGCTAATCTCCTGTACTGTGGGGCGACTGCCTTGGTTGACTTGTTAACACTGCTCTACACAAATAAATCAGAACTGGTGACAACATCTAAAAAGAATTCCAAAGACGCACACACACAAAAATCGGGCACCCCTAAACCAAGAACACTTGTTCTAGTCTACATGCTTACATGCTGTAGTTTACTAGAAAGCACTTCCAACTGTCACACTAAAACATAAAGGCTCCTAAAAACTTAAACTTTCCAGGTTCCCCTTTCTGCTTATGATCTTGGCCTTGAAATTTATATTTTACCAAATGGTGACTTTTGAACCCTCAGTAAAAGACATTTCAAGAGAAACTTGAGATTTCAGTCTTCTTATTCCTAACACCGTCATGATACACCAGTCAATGTGTTTCCCACCTTGTGGGTGCTGGATGTGCCAAGGATGGGGCATTCAGTATAGCCTCTCTCCAGGCCCCCACTAAAGTTTCTCTTCAAGAAAACCAAACATTTTCAACAAACAACAAGCATATTCATTCAGACACAGAGAAGTCCAATGGCTATTAAAAATGCAAACTGCCATTTTAGAAGGGCCAACAGATGGCTGGTAAGAAAACAGCCCAAGTGGCCATTTAGCTGGTGACTGCTCAGGGAAGCATCGGCAGCTGCTCAACATCCCTTCCACCCCAGTCATCACTGCACATTGCTATATGCTGGTCAACAGGCGGCATCAAGAAGGGCTTTGAGCATGGTTCTCAGCAAAGATGCACATCTTGTAAGGCCAAAGAAAGCACCCAATTATCTAGACCATTAATGCATTTTGGAAAAGGTAGGCAAAACCAAACAGGCTTTGAGGCTGTGGTCAATACCACAACACAGAGGCGAGGAGCACCATGTAATTCAAAAGAACTGACAAAGTAACTTATGCTCACAGCTTTCCTTTCCTCTTCTCTGTGATCTTCTCATCTTCCTACTCTAAATCAAAATGACAAAAAGTTACCTTCATTTACTGATCTGAAGTTTCACCCCTCCTCCCCTCACTTCTCTCTTGGCCCAACCTCCTTTCTTTACCGCACTGTGCTTGCAAAACTAAAACACAACCATATGGCTTTTGGCAGAGCTGACTCCAAGTCCAGTAGGCATTTTGTTAGCCTTGGACATCCATCCATGGAACAGATGTGAATGCTACGCTGAATTCCCAAGGAGTTTCAAGGAGTCACCGAGAAAGGGGGAAGGAGCACATCATATGGAACAGCAGAACTTCATCTGTTACAACTTAGAAGGATTGCCAAATGCAGCAAACATTTGGAAGTCACCCAACCCAGTCATTCTATTTAAAGCACACATGCCAAATAAAAAAATAAAAGCAGAGGTTGATGTCTTCATTTTGACAGACGGAAAACTTGTTCTCCCCATTCCTTCTTCTCACCCACTATCACACATTTATTTTAAGTGTTAACACTATCTTCCAGATTTGAAAGTGCAAAGAAAGGAAATGTACTGAGCACTGTACATGAGGATAGGAAGTGTGCAGGCTCCTTACAAAGGGTTTTCCAGATGGGCTGCAATGGAAAGAGATTAAACTGGTGGCATGAAGTTGTGGGTAAGGCATCAAGAATCCAAAGGTCCTGCCTGTTCTCACTAGTATTTATAGGGCAGTAAGTTACTATGGACTAAAAAAGTGGAGGACGTATTCCATTTAATTTAGTTGAATAATTTCGGTGCTATGGTAGGCACACAAGCTTCTGCCAGGGCCAAGAGGTGGACTTACTGAGCAGCAATGGAAGCAGCACATCTGGGAGCAGAGCCTTCTAACATCGGTGCAGGGCTTTGCTTTACTGATTTTCTTTCTTTGGTTTTACATCATAGTCAAATTTGATCTCAACAGGGTTAACAGCAGATGTGAAGTGAACAGTAGTTTCCTGTGCCTGACTTGAGAAATCTGTAGGAAACCTGCTCTTGGAACATCCAGCCTTTCCACAGCATCCCAGCACTGGCACTTAAAACCTCTAATCCCTTCTCCAAATCTCAAGCTAACTTCAGTTCCTAATGCAGATGCACACTTGCATCAACTAGCAGGAGATCAAGAGAGCTTGACATATAATGCACATGCAGTAGCATGCATTAAGGCCATTCTCTATTCCCAATCAGCAAAAAATACAGCTTTATTACAGCTCTGGCCAGACATTCTCGCCTCTCTGCTCAAAATCTTGCACTCTGGAGGCGCTCCCATGCAGCTGGTGGTGGTATCTGCTCTGCTCAACCACTAAAGCCTGCTGGGGGATGAGATCTGCCTGCCTAAACCACAGGTTCATGGAAACATATGAGAACACCTGCAGTAGAGGCATTCTAAGTTCTCTTTGCCTTTGCACTACAAATTTAAAATTCACCTGAACCCAGTATTTTCTACTGGTTTTTTTTTGTTTGTTTTCTTTTTTACACCACTCATGCTGTGAAGCTGGCAAGGGCTGGGAAGGCACACTGCAGTACCAGCACATTCCTTACCTTGAAAACCAAGTAGTTTTGACTGATCCACTACATGAAAAATATGGTTTCTGTGGGTAAAAATTCAAGAGGAAGGGCTGCTGAACAGCAGGCAAGAGAAAGCAAGCGGGCTTCATTCAGACTCATTACACTGACGGGGGAAGGGAGTCAGATTAAATCTCTTCTAATTAGAGAGGCATTTAAAGGAAATGCTAGTGGGTCTTCAGGGAGATGAACTGATGGAAAATATGTAGCCCATCTTATTTTCTGTAGACTGAATTTACTGATAGCAGGAACAATCACATGATGCAGCATCTTCTCTGAGTGTCTTTGAGGAAAGAACCAATGAGCCAGCATTGGTTTGGGCACAGGAAAATGCTGGACAGGCCAGCACAGAAGCTGGCTTTATCCTCATGGAATCACTGCTTTGACAACTGTAAAGAAATAAAGAACTGCAGGGCTGAGCTGGATGCGGTTTCCAAAATGATGCCACAGACCATTTGTATACATGATGTAAATCAAACACATCACATGGGGAAATAGAAAAACTTACCAAGTGCTCACATCACCTTGCAAACTAATTTTTTTTTTTTTTTTTTAATAAAAAGCAGACTGAGAGAAAAACAATATAAACCCATTTGTCAGGTAAGGTAAGACAGACATGGAACTGGTATTAAAAACCAAGTGCGCATTGCCCCTAACATAAGAGTAATCAAGATTATGCTGTGGTTCCCATTCAATAAATCCACAGAAATAATATCCTGTACTCAGAATTGTAAACGTTTCCCATAATTGCAGGGTCCCATGGGATGCCAAGGGGATGCAAAGAGAATTTCAAGGCAATGGAACTATCAAGTGACTAACCTACATATCTTCATTACCTTCAAATGGAGAAATTTGATTGGACAGGGTTTCTTTTTTTAACCAAGTGAATTATTTCGCAATGATAGCGAGTCAAAAGAAAAACATACAGACTCTTAAAATTTCAGTGTACAAAAGTACTAGGACCAGATGGCAATTATAAAGGTGTCTCCAGAGTAGCACATGAAAGAGATGCACCCTGTTGGACAACAGTCACCTTATTACATTTAAAATAAAATTGTATGAAATTTTCAGAATTGCCTAAAGGAATCAACTTTCCAACAAACACAGGCTTCTACTTGCTTAAATATAAAAAAAGTCCTTTAAGTTATTTCATTCTTTGTTTAATTTGAAACTACAAAGTCCAGTGATATAATATAACCTCTCTACAACTGAACAGTACAAGGTTAATTCAGTTTTCTTAGAAGAGTGGAAGCTGTATTAGCATACCACACAGAAGAAAGGTGAAGCTGTTTTTAATGAATACAAATCAAAGGTAACAATTTGTACAAAATAGATAAAGGAAGAAAATGGGCATCAAAGTCGTACCTACAGTCAGCAGAGGTAATAATGATGTTTTAAATACATAAGAGGCTTTAAATGTATTAGAAGCAAAAGAAAACCACACAATACTAGCAATATAGCCTTGAAAGAAAATGATGGAGTTGTCAAAAGGAACTTCGCTGAATATATAAATGAAAAGATTAAGTAGGTATGGAGAGAGCCTCTATGCGTGGCACTTCCAAATGGCTGTCTGCAGTTTTGTTTCCACAAAACAAGAATGAGTTCAAACTGGAGGGGGCTCAGAAGACCTCTAAGAAGAGTAACAGGACTGGAAGGGGTGTTTCATGCAAAGGGAGTGAGGAATCCGAGTGTGTCAGTTGCCTAAATCCGCAGATTAAGAATTGATAGAAACCAAGAAAAGTGAGTCTAGTTTTCATGAGAACAAGCTATTCAAGCTGGGTGCCAAAGCCTAAATAACCTCCCTAGCTAGCTGCATGCTGAAGCCAGTCAAATTCAGGCAGGAAATTCGCATTCCCCATCGCTACTGATTTTTAGTCTGAAAGGAAATGGTTTTCTAAAAAAGGTGCTTTTATGCAGTGGTTCTCCACCTGATCAGCCTGCAGCCTGTCCTTGACTCACAACACTGAGCTGAAACTGCTACAGAGGTGATATGGATTGCTGTCCCTGCATCATCATCTCCTGAGGAACCGGGAGCTGCAGCATGCCAGCACTGCCCCAGAGGTCAGGCAAGGACAGCAGCCCCTGCTGACCCTAACCAAAGCATTCCAACTAAAATGGCTCTAAGCCATTTCAGATCAGGCATTTTTACTTCACAAAGCACTACCTTGTACTTTTTGCCCAGCATTAATATGTAATGATGTATAACCCCACTGATGTTGTTTCTGTGTGTACTTTTAGCATCTTGCACAGAATAAAATCAGGTAAGTGCAGTAACAAAGCAGTGTGCATGCTTAAACATGCGTATTTTAATGTTGCAGACTGCTTCCACACCAAATACACTAACTTGAACTGTCACTATTTTCAGAGCGAAGTCCCGGGCAATCCTGTGAAGGAGATCCGAAAGCCCAGTGTTTTGTGAGACCATGGCATTTGTGCTGTCTGTGGTCTTTTGTCAGCGTAAGGAAGAGCTCTGCTCCCCCTTCAGCCCCCAGCTTCCTTTAGTACCTCTCAACGGGTGATCTCAAATGCTTTAACTAATACCAGTTAATTACGCTCCAAATTGCCCCTAAGAGACAGAGACGTGATTATCCCCCTCTGTCATTACCACAAGGTTAAATGGAGCCAGGAAGAGGTTAAGTGACTCTCAGGACTCACAATCCTGCTTGACAGGGAGCAGGGGTGCAAGGTGCTGACTCCGTTCACTCTACCGCAAAATCATCAGGGCCCTAGAGGGCTCAGCACATGGCAGGATAGAGCCCTCAGCGTGCAAAGTGCAGAGCAGGGAATGACTTTCCTGATTCCCCATCTCTGTCTGAAATCATCACTGTCTAACTAACAGGGGTAGATACTGCCCTCCGTTATTGGTTTTTAAATGACTTCAACTCTAAGCAAGTGAAAGCAGTACATTGCACAGCTATCAAAGCAAAGCCGGGAGGTTGTAGATTGCAGAGTAAAGCAAAGCCTGTTTCCACTTCAAGAGTTTCGAGTGATTAACTAGAATTAAAACAAGAATATTACTTGGTCAATCAAGGAAAGACAGACCACAGACAGTAACTGCACAGATCAGAGCTGAAAATGGGTATACTGCTTAAACCAACAGAATTTAATAGCTACAGAAGTTATTGAAGCCACAGGCAGATTTGAGAAAGGCATTTGGAGATGTTACTGAAAGGTTAATTTGCTTTTGTTCTATCAGTAGAGAATTGGAGGGCCTTTAAATTGAATATCTGGAACCAAAGCTCATTTTGTGACACGACCTGACACATACGGTAATCATAATTCCAAGAAACAAGATATTAGTAATTGAAAGGAGGGGGATTTGTCTTTTTATTTGGAAAAGGTCATGAGGTTTTCAGTTAAGCATCAGGTCAGCCAGGCCTTGCCTTGCTAGTTGTAACAGGCCACCTGCTATCAATTTCACAGCCTGCTGGTGGGTTTTGTTGCAGTTTTTCCCAAGCTGTCTGAACTCCTATTTTTTAGCACTTTGGGGCTATACAGAGGAGATGAGGTATACAAAAAACCAAATCTTTGGAAATCACAGGCTTAGACATGAACAACTACTATAGCAGCAACAAAGTCATCAGAACAAGAGGGGCTGGATCACCCCGACAAATTTTAGTTTAATGACACTGCTCATGACAGCCACCTCTGAGCACTTCTGCCACAGCTACGTGCAGTCCTGGGAAGTGCCTCAACTTCCAAGTTGAGAAGTTTCAACAGCTCTCCCAGTGTTAATTAACATTCTCGACGCTAATACTGGGGCTAAGAGCAGTTCTGCTAGCCTGATTGCAGAGACCACTCTAGAAACTCACCCTTTGTCACAAGCAGCCTGTTAACAGGCTCTGTGGCATCATCGCTATTTACAGCAACAGGAATGCATCTTGCTACCACAAGCCTGTGGCAATAGCACCACTAATGCAGGAGAGAAACCAGTTAGCAGCAGAGCTAACCTATCAAAATTCTGCAGTGCCAGCCCACGCAGGATTTAAAGCCTCATTATCAGAGGGTCCAGACCTCGCTTCTGCCTCAGTCAACAACCAGAAAATCCTTCCTGCAAGCATTTCTGCCTTGAAATGGATTCTTTCTGTTCAGCATGTTTTTAATAATTTTTTGATAGCTTAAGCTTCATTGACAAACACACATTTTGTTCAGGCTCTCTGATACAGCCTTCTAATGAAAACTTATCATGATGCGCTTTGCAAGCAACAGGAAAGCCTCTCGGTGGAAGCCAGTACGAGGCCATCATGGGACACACTAAATTCATCCAAGCTACTGCTTTCTGTGGGCACCTGGACCCAATTAACTCAACTGAGGAGTGTTTTAGCCCCCTTTGTGCATCCTTCATGCAGAACTATGCCACCCAGGTATGTTCAGCACTGAGACCCAGACTAGTCATCTCAGGCCGAGCAGATGTGGGCTAAGGCCTCGTGGTCAGTCAAAGCCATTGTGTTTTGTTGCAGCAGTCTCGCTTAGCCAGAACACAACATTATCTCACCAAAACTTCCTGCACAAAGGCTGAGACATGGTGCAACCAGCTTTGTCCCAGCTTCCCGCAAAAAATGGGAGACACAAAGAGGAAACATTACCCCTTTCTTAAGAACAGCTTTTTGATGACAGCTTGTGTCCCACAAGCAAGCTAGCAGGGCTGGAGGAGCACGCTAGCCAGCCTGGCTCTTAGCAATAATAGCCAAAATGCCATCTGCACCCACTGTGCACACAGTGAAACCCACTCTGGCAAGGACACTCAGCTAGGTGCTTTTTTGTCATTGTATATTCCTCAATGCGTAACTTGGAGAGAAGAAACCAAGCAGTTTGTTATTGTGAAAAGACAGAAGGAGCATACCTGGATACAGAATGATTAATACTTTGAGAAAAGCCTGCAGATAAAACTAGCAGGTTTGCTTTAGCTCCCAGCATTTTATGAACTACTGGTGAAACACACAGGGATGGGCAGAACCGACTTAGAACTGAAAAAACATGACCCTTACCTGATTTTTTATTGTTGAAGAAATTCCCATCTGATTTCTTTCTTACTACTTACTGATGGCCACGAGATGACCACCAGACAACGATGATGTCAAGACTCCTGCTGGACTTGGAAGCCAAAGAACTCTCTTTAGTTCCCATCACAACATTACCCAGGTACCATCTCCCACTAACAGCTTAGAACACCACACAGCCTTTTAATAGCTCAAACACTATCCCAAAGTCTTCCGTGATTTCATCAGGCGAAACACAGATTAAGTACCTTCATTCACTTCTTTCAGACCTGAAAGAAAATCCCACAAAAAAAAAAAACAAAAGGAAAAAACCAAAAACAAACAAAACCAAACACAAAAAAACACCAAACAAAAAACCAAACCACCAAAAAAAAACCCCAAACAAACAAACAAAAAATTGAAGAGTCAAGGAGGCTGATGTCTCCTAATTGCACATCCTCTTGTTGCAGTAGAGCCACTTACTCAATGCAAAAATACCCTCATTAAAATAACCCTCAGGACACTTTATTTCTGAGTGTTCTTTGGGTAACCCCTGTGGGTCATGCTTCACCAGAAAATAAGCTTTTCCAGCTGACAAAAATGATTTCCAGTGAAGTGAAAGTTACACTGCTGACCAGAAACTGGAAATCAGCTCCCAGCAAAGTATTTATCAAAAATACCCATTCTGTAAACCTTGTTCAGTCCCACCAACTGAGGCCATTTGGCAAGTTAAGAATGTTGTCAACTGCCACCCTTACGAACCATTAAAAAGGAGCATTTCCCCCCTATTATTTCTCATTGCTGTTGAAAATCTTTGTTTTTTAACAGCGCTTATTATCTTGTGTTTTCACAAAAGTAGGAACTGAGGGCTGAGCCCTTTCACTAGAAGTGACTGATCTAAAAAGTAAGTGCCCCCTCCACATCATTTGGACCTGCTAATGACTATCCTATTATATATAATTCCTGTTCCTGACACAGTTGATTCATTTTTAATCCCTTCATAGGGGGTATTAAGCCTTTCCTATTTAAAGAAATTCAGAAGTTGATGGGAAAGGTAAAAAACCACAAACCAAAACCAACAAAACAAAAACAAATGCCAAAACAAAACCACTGTGTATTTCAAACTCCAGCGTTACTATTCCTAGGAACACAGCATTGCTGTGGCTGGAAGGCACTTGTGGAGATCATCTAGTCCAACTCCCCTGCTCAAAACTGAGTCAATTAGAGCAGGTTGCTTAGCACTGTGTGCAGTTGGGTTTTGAGTATATCCAAAGATACAGACCCTGTATACATTGTATATATACAATCTGTTCCAGTGTCGAATCACCCCCATAGCAAAACCAGAACAAAACACTCCTCTTTATGTTTAAGCAAAATTTCATGTGTTTCAGTTTGTGCCCACTGCCTCTTCTCTTGTCCTGGGTGCTACGGAGAACAGTCTGGCTCTGTCTTCTTTACCCCCACCTTAGGCACTTACGCATACTGATAGGATCTTCCTCAGCCTCCTCCAGGCTGAACAGTCCCAGCTCTCTCAGCCTTTCCTCCTATGTCAGATACCCCAGACCCTTAACCACCATCATGGCCCTTCACTGGACTCACTTGAGTATGTCAATGTCCTTTCTGCACTGGGGAGCCCAGGACTGGAAACAGCAATCCAGCCGTGTCTCACCACTGCTGAGTACAGGTGAAGGATCAGGCCCCTTGACCTGCTGGTGATGCTCTGTCTAATGCAATTTAGGATGCCCACCTATGAAGCCTGTGTCCGCAGTTCTGAATTGCTTCTACAAGAGCAGAAAAGACCTAGCATAAGTTTGAGGGAGCATCACCCAAGAACAGCTAAAACTTGACAGTCTCATCACCATATTATGACATCAAAAAGACATATTAAATCCCAGGGATGAACAAGGCAGAAAAGGGAACCATGTGAGTTTTAGTTAGAGAATGTGATGGCTACTAATTTGACAAGGTCTTTGCATTGGCTCAACAAGAAATCTCATGCAGGAGTCCAAGGGCTTCTCCAGGCAGAAGTCTGGGTTAAAACCACAGTACACTCCTGAAGAACTATTTGCATCTCCCTATTTCATTGAAAAATGCTCACCTAGCTCCAATCACATTTTTTCCCCTTATTTCAGTTTGAGTAACGCAGCAAAAACATCTCCAACTGAGAAGACATGTTATTCACTGGAACTTTGTTACCCTTTGTGATTCTGAGAACTATTCACAACCAACTGCTTCTATTTTGCAGTTTTCAGTGCTACAGTAGTAGGAGGTTAAAATTCAATGCACTGGCAAAGTCAAATCTCAATTATCTGTGATAATGGAGTGGAGAGAGCACATAAAAGTAAAAATGCAGATAAAACACAATCAGATAAGCTATATGAACAGGGAGGATATAAGAGAAAGAAGAAAGAAAAGTCGGTGCGTGTTGATCCCAGAAGTGGCACTGATGGAAACTAGGCATTTAATGCTGCGAGTCTTGAAACAAGCTCTGGCTGTAGGCGTCAGACATGAAGCTAGTGTACTTCTGGACATAGATGGTTAAGCACTGCTAACTGGGCTATGCTGGATCTATTCGTGTCTATTTGGCTTACTTCCTGATTTGGTTCACAACCCCCCAAAGCCTTATCATCCACATACCAGGCTATGTGTATACGCCAAACACTCAGACTAGTTGTCTCCTCTCCCCATTTCTGGATGAAGCCAGGCAGTTACAAAAGGAAACCTGAAGTAGTTAACGATATCCAGTATTCCAAGGACTGGCCTATGGAAATAATACAGACACAGATTCCATAAACCCTCCCAAAACACCTCTCCAATGCTGCAATAAGCCTACTGCCTTCAAATGCTCCTCAAACCCCTTCATGGCAGGCCCCAGGATATGACACACACCTGTGGCATCATGCTTCACTTCAGCAGACTATATTATTGTCCTCCTCCTACTTTAGGCATTTTGAACTCAGAGGTAAGGAAGTGGGATGACAATTGCATCTTAAGACCACAACAGACCCACGGGGTCCAGAGAAGAGCTGTGCCGGGTACTGTGCAGGATGTCAGCAGCCTGCTCCAAATGCTAGCTCTGAGAAGCAGGGCAAGTGCCAGCCTGCACCACAAGCCTGTGCAGCATGGTGGCCGCAGAGGCTACAGACTTGCCCAGTGGACATCTGGATGAAGATCAGGTCCAACACAGTTACTGGCCCAAGCAGCATTAGCTTTTCTGCAGCTGGCACTTTTGCCCAAGTCACTACCAGGGACCTGCGCCTACTGGTGCCTCCTGCCCCAAATCAGTCATTACAGTGCACAGAGATGCCACTGGGGAGTGCAACGGGAATGTGCAATCAAGAACATCACTCCCTGTGGGTGTCAAGTCCACAGGGACGGATTTTTTTTCCCAGTAATCTCAAGAATTGATTTTGACCTTAAAATATTCCACAGGCACCAGGAATAACCTTTATGCTTCGCCCACATTCAGGGTGATGGAGTAATGAGTTCCCCATCTTTTCTGTGCAGATGTAGCAGTCTTCTCTTCTGGACCTAAATCACTGCAAAGCACTGTTCAGTACCATCAAAGCACTGCTCAGCTCAGTCCAGAGTTATCAGCATAGCAGCAGATTGATGGTTCTCCTATACATATTAAGTGATTTGGACTGGAAGCTGCCACAGAAAAGCCAGATCTCATTTTAATTTGTATGTGAGATATGTATCTGTGGCCTTTGCCTAAAGGTTTGTCACTCTAGCTGAAAGCTTTACAAAGGTCAGAATATTCAACTTGCTGCTTTAAATTCTAATGACAGATGAGAGATACATTTCTTAGCATAAATATTTATACATAAACATACTTTATATATGCATGTATACACACACCCCCAATCTTAAAATATCTCAGCATATGTGTAAGTGTAACAAATACTGCCATAGAGTCACAAGTGAATGGAATAACATCCTGTGAGTCTGCACTGACCTAAGATGTGGAACTGAATAGAAGAAGAAAATTATTTGAGATAATAGGGCCTAGCAATTTTAGCAGTGTTCCTTCTGCACTAAAATAAGCAAGTTAAGACTAATTGGCAATGTAAGCTCCAAAAGGTCTCAAGATTGACAAAATGGTAAACAAAAGATAATCTATCAAATTTAGCCGGAGTCACATTATCACTGCAGAAGAGCTGAAAAATAGAATGATCTGTACCATTCTATTGCATTAATGATCATTTCACAGAAACCAGAGATTTAAAATATTCATCTGCTACTTTCCCCTACATCCAACAAAAGGCAGGCTCATTGCACTCCCTTTGTATGCCTGCTTTCTGCTCTGCGAACAGACACTTCCATGCTTAGAACAAATCTAACAAATTGGAAATTGTGCATGACCCTCATACTGACAACACAACAGCAATGTTGACTGTCTTAGGAGTCACAGGATGGCCAGAAGAGGTTCCAGTTAACACCTCTCTGTCCTGTAAATAGGTGGTTATATGCAGCACTGTGCAAGAAGAACATGTCTGAAGGGCAGCCTCAAAGGACCCAACAGTCTTACATCATGCAAGCCTTACTTTTACAGCCTTTTTGTACAGGCAGGGCCAGGCTGATCTTTATTCACCCCTCCTGGAGCAAGGGTAGAAGTCAACCCACAAACAATGGTATTGTAATTAACCCATCCTGCTTTCAACCCTGAGAACTACACACTCAGTGCACATAGTGGTTTTGCTTTAAACATGGCCTTCAAAAAAAGCAAGAATTTAAGTGTCTTAAAAAGATGCAGCCAAAACCAAAAGGGAAATAAATCTCTCTCGTCCAGAGAAGGTCACTCATCAGGTAAAGAAGCACTGAACTCCTAAATCTTAACATTTTGTATGCAATCATTTGATTCTAAAGTTACAGCTTGTTCTTAATCAGTTGAGGTCCATGAATCAAAAATTCCTGGCACATGGGCAATTTTTAGTCAATAGGTGGTGGGAACTGGAGTTGAGAAGGGATTAAGTCCCCTTCCCTTTCCTTTCACAACCTTCCAGAAATCTTCTTTCTGAATTACACCCCCCCTTTCTCCCACATCCAGCAGGGCTTCATGGGAGCCCAAAAGTCTTCATGTTCAATTCTCTAACAGAAAAGCAAAATAAGGGGCTCCCTAATTAAACATAACATTAAGGACCTGTACTTTTTCTCTCTTTCTGGAAAATACCTTTGGTTTAATGGGAACAAGTTACTAACTGCTTATCTGAAGTTTATCCATTAACCGCAGGGTTGGCCATGTAGTAGAGAAAATTTTTTCTTGCATCTGAGGGGGCTGAGTCATGGTGCTACTAGAACAAGTTAATACCACACAATATTAAATGCCAGGATTATCTTCTCGCTTTGCCAGACCCCTCAAGTCTGCCTGTCTCTGTGACAACACAGACAAACAGAAGAGATTCCTCCCATTCACCTTATTTATAAAGGGCCTCATTCAAAACTCTAGAAATATTCTGAGGAGCTTCAAAAGAAAGTGTGCACGTGATGCACACAAAATCCGTGAGGAGGAAGCTATGCCCATATTCCCAGTGGAGATTTAAATGTAGATTTATTATCGACAAAACTTATTCTATCAAAATTTGTTCTCAGGCTCCAGGGACTGATTCCTCCTACACCACTACATCGATTTCACTACTCAAATGCTGCACTAATGACTCAGGCTCTCCGTGTCCATTGTGCTACCATAAAGGATCACATTTTGTCATATAGACCATAAAATGCAGCAGAGGAAAATAAATCTCGTTTGGTTTTGTACCCCTGCCTGCTTTGGTGTCTGCATTAACACAGTAACTGTTTATTTCAACATTGCATACTGCATTATTTCCGTTTATAAAGATACAAACAATGGTGCCAATGATGGTCCCATGCAGTTGTATTCAGAATCAGCTCTTTACCTTTGTAAGTCTGGGGACAGCGAGGGAATTAAGTCAGGATTCCACAAACCGCAGGGTTTAGAAAACACACCCACATAGAGAGGTATTTACTCACATGGTGCATAGAACATGACAAGGGTGTGCTTCTTCTTCTTCAAGGACTCTCTGAAGTCTTCGCCAGCAAGGTGGATAACGCTAGTCTGTTTTTCTTCCCATGCAGGTTCAGGTGGAGGTGGTGCTTCAGGACTAGACAAGACACGAAATGAGATGGGTTTGAAAATGTTTCTGGAAGCAGGCAAAGGGGCATCATGTCCTGGTCACAACTACTATGAGGGAACTGAGGTCGAGCAAACCTTTGGGGTGCCTGTGCAGTAGAAAAATGTGCTTAATATTTCCAATACCAGATTAACAACAAGAAAGATGCAAGTTTATTTCTGGAACTCAATAAAAATACAATTTAAGTGATTGTACTCAGGCATATGAATACAAATGCAGAATAAAGATTTCCTAAATTGCATCCAACATCTTGGTGGAAAAAACATTGCTCTTGTATCACTGTGTCATCCATAGGCATGAATTGAGAAGAACAGCAAGCAGGTGGAATCAAAAGGCAACTGATACAGGACAGCATCTTCCATTCAAATATCCTTTTTGTACTCTTTACCTCTACCATGCAAACTTCTGCAAAGAATTTCATGACCTCTTCTTGCATTCAGATATTAAAGCCAGGATGCAATAATCAGCATCATTCCACTTGGAAGACTGGGGGTGACTGAACTGGAATATTTTACCTTGATAATGAGAATGTCAGGTTTCAATTATAACTGCACATACTGACTAGATCAGAGGAATCCCACACAACTAGAGCGCCTCTAACAAAACTTCTGCTATTCACTAGCTTCCAGACTTCTCTCAGGCTCATTAAATTCATTCCTGCAGTATCTTAAATGGTGATTACTTATATAAAATCATCAGAATGGTGCCACGGTATAAAGACCTTCATATGTCGCCTTAGTAATAAATTAGCTTTTCAGGCTTTCCTGTCACTTTGAATGACACTATTTCAAGATGTACCAGGTACATAAAAACCAAGTGGAGAAAAACTCGATTTTTAAAGTCCTACTCAAAGTCACTTGGTGGACATCCATCGTATTTCCATCAATACTGATTTGCCAGTTGTTAGTGAAAGAATTAGGACAGCTGGTCTGAATTTTCACATGAACATAGTCGGTGTGAGCTATCATCGATTACAGTTAGAGCCAGAGGCGTGAATTCACCTCACGCACACTTTCCCATGCTGACCTGAAACAAGCTACCCAGAGACTGGTAACAACCAGTGTGGCAGTACAGACTAGAGTCACCACAGAGGGAATGAGCTGAAACCCACATGACTGTGACTAGACCACTCTTTGGGATAGGTTTACACAAGCTGTACTTTTATTTCCAGCCTGCACCCCAGACACATCCCTATTTCCACCAACTTCAGTGCAAGCTATGGTAATTTTATCCCTGGTCAGCAAACAAGGATCTTACTTTATTGTGTCTCTAGTTGGGAGAACATTCAGCAGTCAAGAGCAGGAGACAAGCTGTCTGGATTTCCCATATTGCTGACTACCTGAAGCTGCAGACAGAAGTTTTCCAGAGGCACAGCAGGATCCAGAAGGGATTAACACCCCTTCCCTCTTCCTCATTGCTTATTCATCTGCCAATATGTACAGGCAGTGTCAACCCAACTGTAACTCAATACAAATTACGCAGCACTCAAAATACTCCAGCAAACTGATGAAACTAGGACTTAACATCCAGTATTGACACAGCAGCCTGGAACTTGAGTATATAGGGAAGCCGAGGGAGGACTGTGTCTAAATGTGAAATACAGATAAAACTTCCCAACATGCTACAAAGATGTTGCCAGACCATATCTACACCTGATTTGAAGAACTCAAGAGATGTAATTTAAAAAGAAAAAAAATACACAACCAAAAAGCCCTCATGCAACCCCAATCCCTTCCCCCACATAAGAGGGGAAGAATTAAGAATACATTCCTCACACCAACTGCACTTAATGGTTACATGATTTATAAACTTCACAAAACACTGGAATTTCTGTTTCCCATTTAATAATGCAGAAAATACATTAGGCTTACAGTACCTAAAGGAAATGCGTATTTTATTCCAGAATACTTAGAGAGAATTGTACCAGCAATTTATTTCTTTGAAATGAAATTCTTGTCATCATATATCAAACTTAATCCTACTAATTGCAGGACGGCACCCAAGGAAAGTTGGTTAGTGCAGACAAAGCTGCTAGTTTTGCTGGTTTCACTGGCTTTCCTTCAGCCCCATGGAGAAAAATACAACTGCAGAAATTCAGTTATTAACAGCGAAATCTGCTACTTAGTATAAAGAGGGAACAATACATGTTCTATTTATTTTTGAGAGATATTGCTATTACTTCTCTGGTAAGAGACTACGGGTATATTTGAAAAATATTTATTTTGGGAAAGAAATACTGTGACAACTATGAAAAGCTTTGCAGCAAATAAAGGATTTGGTGTGTTAGAGACAGATGTTTGTATGGCTTTGAATACTGGAATTCAGTTTGGTTTTGTTAGCAAGGGATTTAGGTTTAAGGTTTACTTCCTCACCAAAGCAGTCTTCAGGAGCCAGTAACCAGGAACCTGAACACTATCTCAGACTCTCAAAACTTACTTTTGCAGCCAGTCGATGATCTTCTTCTTTGTCCTGAGGTGTGGCAGAGTGTATTTCTCCTCTCCGTCTTTAAAATACTTCAAAGTAGGAAACCCTGAGATGTGATATCTTTCTGCCAGCGCCTTGTTGACGGTAGCATCGACTGCTGCAAGGACACCTGGACTCTAGAACAGAGATCACTAACTGTAAATCCCAGCAACATACACACACTCCCCTAGCAGGACACAGTGGACTTTGCAGTAATCACTCATGATCTAGGTGAGTAATTCACTTTCTCAGGTTCTCAGCAGGCACACAGAAAGACACAGAGGACTGATGCACAACCAGGCAGGCACATCTTATGGACTAAATGTAACCAGTGTTACCTGATCTCCTCCCATTTCTAACAGGATTCCCTGTATATAATTCACTTTATAATGGTCACAAGCCATTTCCAGGAATGGCATTACCTCTCACAAATCCCAATTTCTCCCAGAAGAAATGAGCATCGTTAAAGACAGGTTTACTTCAAGGTAAATTCATCTTTCATTAACTTGTAGACATCTTTACATGGACCACCTTTAGAGTCACAGGATAACAAACACTTGTAGAGTGTGATTCATCTAACCTTTGTTTTTCCCATCTCCTCCTTCTCCCACAGCTACAAAGGGACTCCACTGAAGATGCCTAAAGCACAGGGGAGACTAATCCTACTCCTCTTGCCTGGCGTACACAGTGACAGACTGAATCAATAACACTAATACTTACATTATTGGATCTCTCTTCTTTGGCCATGCTGATGGAGCACTTAAAATGAAGCTAATGGAGTGAGGCAACCATAAAGCAGGGTATTTGAAAGAGGGATCAACCCCTTTTGGCTTTTTTCCAAATCTAATTCATAAATAAAAGCCTATATTTTTTCACATTCAATATCTTTAAGTAAGGGGAAAAAAAAAAGTCCATTTTGGATTTGATCATATTATGTATAAGGCCTACAGCAGAATACATAAACATTTTTTGATTTTGTTTTCGTTCAAGACAGAATGTTCTTTCTCAGAGTTTGGCAGGGCTCATGCATTAGCGATGAGACTGTATCTTGTAAGTACATTTTGAAGGGTCCTGTGGGAGGATCAGAACAGCTGAATTTGTTGTAGGGAGAAAAGTCACTTTTATTACTCCAGTTATTTATTACTGATTATTTGCAGGATATAATAAAGGAAATTAGCTTACATCACTGGCTACATGGAGAAACTCTGCCGCCTTCTCATATTCTGGCTTCATTTTCTTACAGTGCCCACACCCTACCAAAAAAGAAAAAAAGGTCCAATTAAGTTGTACACGCTACAGTTATTCACTGACCCACCAAGCCATTATCAAAATCCAAGACCATGTGGTAGAGACTTACTAGAATTTAGTATGGATTTTACTTAATTTATTTGTAAAGCCTTAGTATGATTTAGGATCTTTCCAAAGTGGTCACTATGGTTTAAACAAAGAATTTAATCTATTAAAAATTAATAACAAAACCCCTGAATTTGCACCCACACCTCTCTCCTCTCAGAAAGCACTATGAACACTCATCAAGTGCATTGCCTTAAGGCATGTTCTTGGGTGAGGTACAGCCTCACCCATGTCAGTTTCCAGATCTTTATCTGCTTTAAAAAGAAACACAGGCCCTCACGTGACTTCCCGAGTTTAAACAGAGGCTTATGCTAGCACATCTTAATTGAGTAATGTAATTTGAATTAAACTGCACTGATAATAAGCCCTGCTTTACAGTGGTGCAGCATGTCCCCCTAGCAAGGATTTGCACTGATTTAATCACATCAGTGTAATTACCCCACCACACGTTCTCAACATAAGCAGGGCCTGTAAAACCAAGATAATGGTGCTTTCTTGCTTGTGCGAAGTTCTCCAGAGATCTGCCATTACTTCAGTGCTAAGTGTTGACATTACAATAAAGTAAAATGAAGTAAAATGAATGCATGAGTGAGAAAAGCAGATTTGAAATAAATTATTTGGTTGTAAATTAAACTGCTTTCAGCTGGTGCAATTGCTTACAGGCAAGCTCAACTTCCAGGACCAGGTGAGGTTCCTGCTGCAATGTGAAGTTAAGCTTCAGCACCTCCAGAGCGATGCTGGGCCTCCAGGACAGCCCCTTCCTCACCCCTGCTATTGCCCCCAAGGGACCTGCAGGGGCAGTGCAAAGGGATGGAGCGGCTGAGATTGACACCTGGCCAGGGTGAGGGATGGCCCCTGTGAGCAGACCAGAGATGCACAGAGCTGTAATAAGGTGTGTGGCATGACCAAGACATGCTGCACTCTCCTGCCCCAGTGCAATGTAATCCCAATGCAATCCCTTGCCACCCTTTTTACTCTTGTTTGCAGCAGCAGCCAGCTTTTCTTTCTTCAGCTGTTACTGTTGGAAGGGGCACTTGAAAGCCTAGGCTTTGCTGAGCTTTTGAAAGTTGTATCAGAAAATACAGCTAGAAATCTGTTTCAGTGCAGCTTCAGCAAAAGCCGTTCCTGAGATGTTCGGGTAACAGGGCTGGGGCTATTTTTGCAACACTAAAAGAAAATAAACCAAGGACTGTGATTCTCAGTGCTCCTTTGATTTCCTCTAATGGGATGACTGCTGAAGCCAGCAGATGCAAGCCTAAGCCTGAACTGAACCAGACAACCATGGTTTATACAGCACAAGTCAAAGAGCGTCTGCAGCCAAGAAACTATAAGCCACCCAGGTGCAACTTCACCACAGCAGACAGCGACTTCAGCAGAGCTCCAACCACCACAGCACAACATGAAACACTTTCAGGGCATGTTTATCTACAGGGCGGATACATTTGAATAAAGGCTTCAAATCCCACCTGAGAATTACAGCAAATACCCAAATGGCTGATTGCAGACCAAATTCCAGTTCAAACACCAGCGGAGGTTCATAGCACTTAGTCATCCACATAGCAACCACAGCATTAAAAAGCCGTGTGTCCTCCTTCTGAGAAGGACCCCACTGCTTTAACGTTGCAGGAGCAGCAGAACAAGAGGATCTCAGCTAGAGAAGGCGGCTTTGCTTTGGTTTTACACGGTGGTGGGAGCACGTGCCACCAAGCTGAGGACCTGATCCAACAGCTTCAGAGGTAAATTCAGGAAGAAACTGGAAGAGGCTGAGGAAAAGCTACTTTCTCAACACTGCTTGTCTTAGTTAAGAGCACGAAAGAGGCTGGCAAAATGATTTATTTGCCACCCACAGAAAAGTTACAGGCATATGGCTTTGTGGAAGGGGCTGACAGTTCCTTTTGACATCTGCTTGAGTGGATTTATTTCTCCTTCTAGGAGCAGGGAACTTTATTCATTACATGCTCTTCCTCAGTTCTAAACAAAGTCCCAGTTCAGATACCTAGATACCTGGGAAACTCTCTGAATTAGCTAGCTCAAATTTGTACAAAAAGTTATTTTTCTGCAGGGGTAGCTTCACCTTGTGGGCTTTACACAGCATGTCCTCCAGCCAGAGCAAGCTTCACACTGTGGTCTAGATAGAACATCCACACAATCTACACTATATTCCACAATCATTAATATTAGATCTGACCAGCTAACAGCATCAAACAACCTGAGTTTTCACAAAACTATGTGGAGGGGAAAAAAAAAAAAAAAGCCCAACATAAATCAAACAAGCTAGGCACACTTTGTGCAGAAATAAAAAATAATCCAAAGCATCTGAAATTCATGTAAGTAGTATTTTGGAGAAAGATACCCAGACTGTGAAATGTGACTGTTCTGGGTTCTTTTATGAACATCACACTGGCACAGCACTACTGACTGCCCCACAAAGCCAACTCACTCACGCTTAAAATAAAGGGAAACCAGATCTTTAAAGGCACTTAAATGCAAAGTAAAGCCCTCAAATCTTTATTATGCAATGCTTGTTCTGCCCCTGACAGAGAACAGTACAATATGCCAGCCTGGAAAAAAAAGCCACCATGTTAAACTGAATCTGAAAGAGGGACAACAAATCTTAAGAGCTTCTCCCACTCTAAACGATGCTTCTTCTCTGGCCATCTTTATAAGAATTTTGCTATTGCATGCTACAGCCTGCTTCCACCTGCCATTGCAGAAAAGGGGAGATATGAATTAGAAGTCAGACCTACACACTGCAAATCAATTCATCTCTCCTATCATTATTTATCCTACCTTTCAATAATCCTGTGAAGATTGCAACTAAATTCTCAAGACCAATGAAAAAGTCATTTAAATGAATTCCAAGGTCACTGCCTCTCCTTTGATTGCTATATTAGTTCATCCAGGAGCAGCTGTATCTCTCTGTGCTGAGCTCCTCTAGTTTTAGATATTTTGTGTTCATAAAATGAATGGTAAAGTAACAATAACCTTACAGGCCCTTAGCCCAGATGATCCAATGTACTGCATAAGGTCTGCTGGGACAGTGGAAGGAAGCCTGCAGGTCTGTAGTGAGCATCTGTGATAGATGGGTTCTTGAAGATGCACTGTTGTGTCAAGTGTATACTGACATTAAAACTAAAAGACTAAGCAAGGGAAATGACTCATTCAATCCCAAGTGAGAAGAGAAAGGTTGCAGTCAACACAAGGATGTGCTGCAGCCTACTCCAAGCACTGACATCCTCTGAGCCTCTTTGTGTGATAGCTGGTGGAAACACCAAGGGACTTGTAGGTGTCTACACAAGAGGACTCCCACAACCTTGATCTTTTCTCGCACAAGGCAAGTAGCTCCCCTGGAAGTACAAGCCATAGTTACCCTTCATCTAGCAGCAGAAACCAACTGGGGTTCAATGACTGGCTTTGGTGGACAGCTCTGGACTGGTCAACTTCTTTGACCTCTCAATTACTTTATCTTGCTCCTCTTGCACAAAAGAAGCCCCCAGCTGTGAGAGTCAAGGCTCGAATGGATAAGAGCGCACAGAATAAATGGAGTGTTACAAGACAGGAAAAGTCAAAACTTCGAAAAATCAGTGCTAGGACTTCTGGCAGAGGACAGGCCCTTGCTAACCTTTTTGAAAAACAGATGTCTAAATGAAGCAAGGATTCTGTTTTCACAGTTTATTTATAACCAATCTTCTCATTTGCACTGCACAGCCAGGCAGATAAACAGCTCCTTCCGTCAGAGCAGTTGTTGTCTCACAGCTTAGCTCAGCTGCACCCCAAGAACAATGGTGTTCAAAGGTCTCCACATTGCCCCAGTGCAGACAAGTCACTCCCCTCTAGAATCACACCACAGGGCAGAGGACAACACTCACTTAGCACTTCACCGTTCCTAGAGTGTGACCACATGCAAGTGCAGAGGCAAAGGCCAAGTGCGGACAGCGCAATTCTAACGTGCAAGGGAGAGCACAAAGGGAATGTTAACAAATGTACCGAGCAACATTTTTTCCAAGTAAGTATCTATATTTGCTTACAGCAGCCTGTTCGGCACCACGGCAAAGGCTCACAGTACAAAGCACACTCGCTCCAAACATTCTCTATGCAAACACTTGTACTGTTAAAACCAAGTTTTGCCTGCAAATACAAGCAGAAAACCAGACAAGCAGCTCTAGCTAAGCTCCTGTATATCCTGTCTTAGTGCTGTCCCCAGAACATAAATCTCTTTCTCACTGTCATTCACTGTTTGCTTCTTTCAGATTATTAACAGCTATATAAATAAACATGGTGCTTTTGGTCATGTCTGCTCATTTCAAGACAACATTGAGGATCTGAAGAGTACATGACAAGCAAGAGGTAAAAGCCAACATCGCCTGTGGACAAGGAATTTCTGACATGGAGAACCCTAGAGATAAATTAAATTGCAAATAAAGATTTTAAAGAATCATTACATTTTTGCCATTGACATTCTGCTTGAGTACTATTATCATGTACCAGTTATTTTCTGTATCATGCCATCTCTACATCCATCTATAGCAGCATACCAAAAATACTGCATTAGCCTGATGAGAAAACAAATTTAAAGCACAAATCATGTCCTGCTTTCAGCAACTGCAACTGGCAGCTCAGACTACACAAAGAACCACGACAACAGACAACTTCAAGAAAAGGGAAATACAAAGAATCTGAAGGAATTCAGATTCACCTTTGCTCTCTTAATATTTAACATGTGGGGATACACCTTTGGTTTCTCCATTACCTAATCCCAGAGGAGCAGTGACCTCTTAACACAGCAGAATAGCCAGCCCTTACGTGTGCCCTGTTAACTTTCAACATACACCTGCATATACAAAAGCAAGAGTACGCACACAGAGGGGAGACACAATCTTTGGAGCTGGAGCAAGAATACACATAAGTCTCATCCCTCTTATCACGCATGCAAGCACACAAACGTATTCTCTTCTGCCATGGAAGTCTAACATGCAAAGACTTAAAACACATCATGTAAAAGAGTAACTCCAAGGTTTGACACAAGGCAGCTTACAGTTCTTTTACCGGTGTAGGAGAGCATAAACTACAACAGCTGCAGATTCCCTTGCATAATTTAGCCATCTGCATTGCAGACATCTGATGGGAAATCACAAATTTGGGAGGAAAGGAGGATGATAAAAGCAGCTGTTTCTCCCCATAATCACAGGTACGAATTTGGAACCATGCTGGTTGCATGTTCACTTAATTGTCATAATGGTCATAGCTACCAGGTCATGCCCTGACATCCGGGTTTCTGCTTTTTTAAAAAATAATCACCTTATCAAGGATTAGTAGCTCAAGAAATGTTATCCAGTCTTTTCCTTCTGGGTACTTCCTCCCACAAACCATCCATCTCCTTCTCATAAGCAGCACTGTCCATCCAGGCAAAATTCCAGATACTTAAAGGCAAAGATGTTTCAAGGCTTGATGCTTTCTTGTGAGATCAGGAGGAGCAGCTTCAACCTCTTTAACATGATATTGAATTCAAATTTTCAACTGCTATAAATGTGTCCACACGTACACAAATCCAGACACCCACAAATCCCCCCACCTCACTACTGTACTTTTAAAAGTAGGTTTGATTTGAGCAAGTCTGACATTGCTTAGGGATCAGTGACAACCAAACAGCTTTATGGCTTCACCAAGGACAAAGCCTATGAAAGGTCATCCTAGAAAAGACCCTGAGGAACCAGAAGGAAAATATTTCAGCAGTTTGGATCATTGCAGTCATGCTACATTTATGAGGTTGCAGCCTAAAGCCTCAGCTGTGTGGGTTGCACAGTTCATCCCAGTGACAGGAGAGCAGTACAGCACCTCGTCCCTACCATTATCACCATCTCACTGGCATTACCACAGACTCACAGTGCAGTCAATCTGTGCATGCAATGATCTGTGCAAATCCAATCCCAGCATGTACACACAGAAGAAAGCCCCTGCCTGCTTCCAGCAGCTCCTCAGTGGGAAGTCAGGGCACAAAATGACTACAAATCAGTAACCCCTTCTCCTGTTCATATCGCTTGCTGAGGCAGTAGTGACCCCTTCCCAGCCACTGTCTCTCTCGGGAGCACCTTGTGCATGTGCTGCAGAGCACACATGGCAAGCACAGATGCCTCTGGGGGAAAGTCTTGGGGTACTGCGAATAACAGAGTAGCACAGCATGGGTCACTACCTGATTCAGACAGGCACCAATAAACTTCTGATCAGGCCACAGGAGAAGACCAACACCACATGAACTACCTGACACCTGCCTGGTACATGAGGATGCATGCTGAGCGAGCCAAGCCTCACGCCCCTACCTGATCACCTTGGTTGTAGAGGTGAAAGCATCTGAAATCCAGTTCTTAAGCATGTTTCCCATGCTGGCATAGCTGTTTTCCCCTCAGCACCACTGAAATTGCTCAGCAGAAGATTTGTAACAGCTTTACGTTATAGTTACAGTACAAGTTCAGATTATTTATCTTTTTAAAAAGATAGTCAAATCACTGCATTACATAAATCAGATCAAACTGAGAAGATAGCTTAACCAAATGTGTCCTCCAGGAACCCTGCCTGCATCCGTGCCAGCTCCAGCAGAAGAGATACCTTGAGCCAGCAACAGACCTCAGCGGGGGAAGGCTCAGCACAGAGAGGGAGACACCCCAAGCAAGTCCTGCTGGCTGCATAAGATTTAAAAGACAACAGCTTTGATGAATTGCATAACACGTGGTTTTGCCTTCATTTCTGGTCACGCTGAAGCGTACCTTCTTTTGATGTAAAGCCTCAGGGGAAAGGGTGAATATTCTCCAAGGCTAACCTCAGTCACAGGCTGCTACCTCCCAGGGATCCCAGAGTTAAGCAGAGAGAAATGTTACTGGCTCTATCTTGCCCTCACAGTGGTCTCTCTGCTTTTAACCTCACAGGGAGCCCTGGGTGAGCCAGGCTCCTGAAATTAGACTTTGAAAAATGTACTCCCATCTGCAATGGCAGAGACGCCAGCATGCACCTAGGAATGATCTCTAAGCTAGTCACCATCTTTATTCAAAATAAACTAACAACAAAAATCACATGGTTCCTTATTTCCACTCCAAATCTAGCTTCAGCTTCCAGCTATTGGAGATTACGCTGCATGTATATATCCTCTTAGTCAAAACTATATTGTGTGACTGGTAGAAATCAGTGTTGGGAGACGATGGTGCCTCCTACTATCCCTTTTGGGTGGGAAAAAAAGTGAAGTAAGGTGGATCAGCTGGCATCAGGAGATACAAATTACACTTCCTACACCAGATTAGAGGAACATGGCCCTGAGTAGGTGTTGAAATTAATCTTCCCCTATTGAAATGTGAGAGAGACAACAGCATGACTGCCTTAAGGTGAAATTGTTGAGAGTTTATGAAAAATACCTCCAGAAGGTTTCCTTCTCAATTAAACCATAATTATTCTACATCCAAAAAGATCTCTCCCCCCTACCCTCTCCACTGCCACATGATCAACATAATTTTGCCTTGGGGAAGGAATAGGGGTTGCACTGCTTTCCCTCACACTCTTACCCCTTTGGAAGATTTTATACTGTATACTTTGGATTTAGCAATGAAAATGCCAGAGAACAGCATTTAGATGAAATAGCTTTGAATGTCCAGCTCAGGAAAACAGCATAGCAAGCAAATGATTTCCTAGGATGCAATCTGTATAAAACATCGGAAAAATGGATGCAATGCAAAGAGATCTTCTTAAGAAAAGTACATTGCAAAGCACGTCAGTTTATGGGGCAAGGACGCTGGAAGCAATGGCGACACTGGCTATTAATGTGAAGATACCTACAAAAGTATTGGGAAGGCTACTACGCAAAATGCACGCTTTTTGTCCAAAATCAGAGCGGAAGTGGTTACCAGCTGGGATGCATTCACCCGCTTAGGAGGAGTTTGCTGGGATGCTCACCCATCATAAGCAGTCAGGACCCCAGAAGACACCTCCACCATCAGCACAATACCTCAGTATCAAAGCAATGGACTCATTTATTAGTAACTCTGAAAGACAGCATCACTTGCCAACTCACCATCTTCACTTGCCAACTCACCATCTGAAAGGGCACAAGGAGCAGACAGGGAGGCAAACAATGTTCCACTGTAGGTTTCTCTGTTCATTATTTGCCCTTTAAGTAAGTCCTCTACCTTCTACAGGACAATAAAATATTGAAGCTGTTTTTAAGAAGATAAACTTGATAATGAAAACTCTGTTGGTAACGATTCAAGTAGCACAGATACTGAAGGCACTTTCCAAATGAGAGCCCTGCACTGCATATTAAACTTATCCAGGCAAGAAAATTAATTTATTTCAGAAGAAATAAACCTGGTGCATTAATTCTTAAAGCTAATTCCCACTGTTAACCTATCATTAAAGGCAAGTGAAGTAAACCTATAAAAATAAGTTACGCTTCACTCCTATTACCACAAGAGCATTAAGGGCTTATACATACACTAGGGTCAAGCTTGCAGGACAATCACCCAATTGGCACTCTCAAACGTGGGCTTTCACAGCTAGAATTACAGAAGTCCTTTAAAAGACCACTCTGAATAACTAAATAATCTACAACAGACACCCAGAAAGGGAGAATGGCGTAAGTCTCCCTTCAGCTGCCACCTCTCAGCTGCCCCTTTCCCCCGCAGCAGCAGTAGCTACTCCTTTGCAATAGTCTGTTAGTCGGTAAGGACTTGTTAGAAGAGAGGAAAGGCAACGGTAATGTGAGAAATGAGGCAGCAAATCCCCAAAGAAACTGATGTTCCCTTCACACCACCTGACATACATTCATGGAAACATTTTTTTTCCCCCTGGTTGGTACAGCCTTCACAAATGTCTTCTTTAATAGAGAAACTAACTGCTCCCTATTGGAAGTAAGCACACAGTGATGCATTTTTAACAAAACCCAGAAATTTCACAACACCCAAGTATTTACAGTTTGGCTCCTTTCTTTCAGCTCTTGATACCCACAACTGCTAGCAAGTAAGTTACTCAAAGTACATGCCGTGTCCCCAGAACAGCACCATGGTACAGAGCAAGTGGAGATGCAGCCTGAAGGCAAAGTAGCCATGAACACCCCAAAAGCCTGGGTTTGCCACTCTTTCTGTTACAAAGCTGAACCAGAGCAAGGCAAGGCAAGGCTCCCCGCTTCAAGTCCTGGTGCAGGCTCCAAGTCAACAGCTATAGCTGTGATAATCTTGCCTGGGATCTGTGCTCAACCCAGTGGCAGATGAGATTTCCTAAGCTTAGGGGACAAAAACCTGCCTGCCACAAGCCAGGGAATGCCAAAGGCAGAATCCTACTTTCTTTGTTAATCAAATCTTTGCAATGTTCATATGCCTTCTGTACTGCAATTCTTGCAATACTGGAGCATCTTGCAGTCTGGAAGTGACTTACTAGATAAAACTCCGAAATGTTATCTCGACTTCACAGGCTGGAAACAAAGACAAATATTTAGCAACTTGGGTCACGATTGTATAAATCAAAGCAAGGCAAGGAACTAAACTTTTACATCTCCAGGCCAAGGCTATGACTTTAGCACTGGATCATCCTTTTTTATGACTTTACCCTGCTCAAAGAGCACAAACTGCTTCACAAACTGCTTCAAAAAGACAATAATCTTATATGAACTGTGTGCTCTAGAATCAAAAGACCAACACAAAAGAGACAATGGACCCAGTCATTACTGTCTTCACCTTTTTCATTAGGCATCCAATTAAGTTTTACTGCACAAGCTAGTTATTAGGTTTTTTACACTCTCAGGGTTCCTATTTATATTAAGTACCACTAAAAAACCTTACTGGTTTTTTATTTTTAAACCCTCAAGAAATGTAAGCATGATGGTCATTAAAGGAGAAATCCATGTGAGGTTCTTCCATTTTCCCGGTTTGCTGCATTTTCAATAACTCCTGTTTTAATGTGTGATTAAATCTCCACTGAAAATCACTGCTGTAATTAATTAAGCAGGTCATTGCACTGGCAGGTCATTGCACTGAACTGCTTACAGTCCCTGATATTTTCGGTGATATTCAAATATATGTGATATCAAGCAACATCCTGTTGTAGACTTATGTGCTTTTAAATATTGATGAACCTAGTCTGAGCTGTCCCAGCCCTCCTCCCATTGAAATCAACAGTCAGAACTTGCCCACTCCTGTGGAAGCAGATTCAGAAGCCTAAAAAAGTCACCTGTTTCTAACCGGTTTATGTGAATGTCCTGGGTTCAGCTACAGCAGTC
>NW_009918939.1:0-16464 GCF_000696875.1 Nestor notabilis
GATGCGGGGCGGTGCGATCACTCGGACGGCGTCCGTGATCGTCCCCGACTTCGTCCCTATCCCGCGCTGCAGGCACACACGGGCGCTGCAAGGGCAACTCCCCCCCTCAGCGGCCCCGTCTCCGAGCGTGGAGCACAGGGTCAGGGGCGGAAACAGCCAGGCGGAGTGCGACGAGGTTGTGAAGGGTCCCACTGCACAAACACCGGGGAAATGGGGCAGTGTGGGAGCACTGCTGCTCTGCTGATGAGGAGCGACAGTACGCTGCTGCACGGTGGCTCTCCCTAAAATGCTAGACAGGGATATATGGCCTAAAGATAAACAAGTGGTAATAAGTAGATTCACTGCTACTCCGCAGCGTATCTTGGATGCTGTGCTCAGCTCTGGGCCCCTCACTACAAGAGAGACATTGAGGTGCTGGAGCAGGTCCAGAGGAGGGCAGTGGAGCTGGTGAAGGGTCTGGAGCTGGTGAAGGGCAATAGAGGTGGTGAAGGGTGTGATAAGGAGTGGCTGACGGAACTGGTGCTCTTTAGTCTGAAGAAGAGAAGGCTCAGGAGGACTTTACTGCTCTCTACAACTGCCTGAAAGGAGGTTGTAGGATGGTGGGGGTCGGTCTCTTTTGTCAAGTAACAAGTGACAGGACAAGAGGAAACGACCTCAAGCTGCATGAGGGGAGGTTTAGATTGGATATTGGGAAAAATTTCTTCACAGAGAGGGCAGTCAGGTGTCAGAACAGGCTGTCCAGGGCTGTGGTGGAATAACCATCCCTGGAAGTGTTCAAAACCTGTATAGATGAGGCCCTTAGTGACATGGTTTAGTGGTGGTCTTGGCAGTGCTGGGATAATGGTTGGACTTGATGGTCTTAAAGATCTTTTCCAACCGAGTTGATTCTGTGATTCTAAGTGTAGGCACCTTCCTCAAGACTGAAATGCCAGAGGCATGGGTGATTAAAATGGTATGAAGTCATACATGCTGCAGGTTTGGGTTGGAACAGACCTTAAGGAGTCCTTCTAATTCCAAACTACCAGCCACCGGCAGGAACACCTTCCACTGGCAGCAGAGGATGCTTAGGAGATTAAGTTTTCTCTCTTAGCCCTAGGTTTTGAGCAACTAACCTTGTTTTTCAGGTTCACTTTCATTTAATTCTCCATAAAACTGCATTTTTCTGTGGTCCACATAGGATTTCCATTTGTTGAGTGGAATTGGCCTGCTAGCATATCTCTGTACCTTCCTGCACAGCTACTGTATCTCTGGGAATGCTTTGCAAGCCTGTCAGTATAAAGGCGAATTTGGCAGCTGGAAGGGAGAATGCAGGATGTAAGCAGACCCTGTTATTTAAACCACTGGTAAGCTGCAATAGTAATTCTAATTTCAGTGCATTAGGATCAGATCATTAGCCTCAGAAATAGTTACTGCTGCTTGTGTCTCCTCCTGTCTGTCTCTTCCACAGGTTGTCACTGGTCAACTGTTAGGAGTGAAGCATATTAGAGGTTGTACATTTAAACTTTAGCTTGAGATAGTGATACTTTTGCTGAATAACAAATACTGACCCAGTGTAGGTAGCAGCCCTTCGCATATGCTCCAGTAAGAGCAATGTTTTCCCTTTGGCTTAGGTGCATTTTCTGATCTGGGGAAAATGTGTCCTAGCTGATGAATCAGAGATTTACCAGTTGTAGAGTTTTGGCACTGGAGAAGGAAACTAGATACCAAAGACATAACTGTGGGAGGTGGAAAGCTTGCATTAATGAAGCCTCTTAAGAAGCTGAAGTGGGCAATGCTGTCATCCAGCATTGAGGGAACAGGCAGTTCTCTTAAGGATTTTTGGCAGAATGATGGCAGCACTAAATTGTAGTTACAATTAAAGCTTTATATTCTTACCAGGGTATTATGGTTAGTATAGCACAGAATGTATAACGAGAGTGGCACAAGGTTTCCACAAGCAGAATCAATAAAGTACAACCTGTAAGTAGTGTAATATGGAATTTATAATACAACTTAACTTAAAATTTCTCATCACCTAGGTCCTATATTAACCCATGACTTCTAACCGCCTGGCCCCTCTGCAGGTAGGGTCAGATCTTAATGCATGGTTTGCAGTAACAGTATAATAATCATAATCCAGACTCAAAAAAACATAAAAGAATACTCCTCACTCACTCAGTCCTCAGAGGAAGCAAAGGACCCTAGCCATGGGGAGGTCACAGCCTTCATTTTCTTCCTAATGACCTGGTTTCTTACCCCAGGTAAGCAACCTGGTTTGCTGTGCTGTTTGTACTTGACTGTATCTGGAAAGTCCTACCTGTTTGTTGCCTGTGACAAGCTGAGTTACTGTGATCTATTCAGAGTCTGCACTTTCTAGTTTGGCTGTGGTGTCTTGAATTTGATTTCCCTTAGCCAGCTGCCATTTACAGCTCTAGTGGAAACCAGGAAATGAAGGTTTTGCTGGTAAGAGGAATAAGAGGGCAAAAGCCTGCAGGGGAGAAGAGAAGGAGGCAGTCCAGCCCCACTATAGGACAATGAGGTGCAAACCAAGAAATGTTAAGAACCAATTCAAGCAACCTGTTAAGACTGAACTGAAAATACCTTTGAAAGACACTTTACTGAAATTAGTAGTCAAGAAATACAACAAAAGAAATACATTTTTTATTATGTCTTTGTAAAGTGGTAAAGAGCACTGGGATGCTGAGGAAATAGGTGACTGGCCTAGGGGAAAATATTACCCTTTCTAAAATGCTAAATTGTGAGAAAGTCAGAATCTTTTTTCCATCTGCAGCTGGAACATACAGCCTTCTCTCTTTCAGTATCTGATCATTCATATGAAATTCATTATTACAAACATAGTATTCAGGTAAATTGTCCTGCTCTCTTCAGGAAAATAGATTTAGCCCCAAGACAGATTTTGTTCCACAGTCAGTTGTAGATGGGGAGGAAAAGTTTGTTCCTTTTGCTGCGTCTCATCTATAATGATTTCCTTTGATTCTTTTTCCCTTTATTTCCCTCTTTGGCCTGACTTATAAAGCCTAAAATAGATAAAGCACTGACCTACAAAGCACTGTGATTATACAAGTAGCCTAAAATGGGCTTGCAAAGCAGAACAGGCCCTTACAGCTGAGGAGAAGGTAAAAGCAGCAGAACGAAGATTTACTGTTAATGGACCAGCAGCTGGGAAACTCCATAGCTTGCAGTGAACAGACATAAAATAGTTACCAGAGAATCCTCTGAAATTGTCCTTCCCAGTTCTGACAGAGAGCAAAGAAGCTGTTTCCTACACTATTGGACACAATTCCCACTGAATTTTCTTATCTCCATCCTTCTGCCATCCAATTCCAACATTGTGCACAACACATGAGACTAACAAGGCTCTGGTCTGGTAATGGGTGGGATTCAAGCCTACCAGAGGTGGTGTAGAGAGCTGCCCGGTCACAAAATGAATTGGTTGTGGATTGCCTGGAGCACCTGAAATAAGGTGGTTGCAAGGCTTACAGATGCTGGGCGGTTTGGCAACTGGAGCCACGTCACAGACAACTCATTGTAAAACCATCCAAAAATTCAAATTCAGTTATATTTTTTTGCAGCTTTTGTGAACATACAGCTTCCATTAATGGGAGCACTGCACCACTGCAGCACTTTCATGGGTATATCCCATATACATCACATAGCACCACAAGGAAACTCACCATGTAGGCATAAAGATACAGCATATAATGACAGCTTTCCTTTCCTGCAAATTCTTCTGCTTCTTGTGCTATTCCTACTCTTAAGTGCTATTCATCAGTAAATTAATTCAAGGAAGAAAGTGGGTAATTGCATTTCTGCATAAAAATCTTCAATAGATTTTCATAGCATTAAATGGGGCAATGTAGATTATAAACTAGCTATAACACTAGTATGTGTGATGTTTTTGTGGCAGCTAGGCTGAAGTTAGATGGGAAGATTATCCATTAACTGATTTTTTAAGAAGAGAGAAACTGTAGGTTCTATTCCAGTTTAGTGTTCTGGGGCTGGATTCAGAGGGTTTGTTTTTCCCGCTTATCTCCATATCTATACGAGTTTTGTTTTTATTTATTTTTATTACCAAACAAAATGAGCTAAGCATAAGTAACTGATGAAACCAAGTTATCTGGAAGGTTTCCAGTTAAGATTAGTTTATCATTAAATAAACCAATGTTAAGGATTTTTTACAGGTGCTCCAACAGAGGACAGCTTGGATGGAAGAACTACACATCAACTGCTGTAAGAATATGCTCCCTTTTAACAAACTGAAGTTCCTCATGCTTGAAGAATGAATTATTGCTTCACCTGCTGCAGTTCCTCTGCAATAATGACTGACACTGAACACTTAACCAGAAGATGAAAAATATGTAGAATACTTCAAAAATATAGCAGAGGAAGGAACACTGTGGCAAAGCCTGTACAGTTACATTAGTCCCCTTGAGTTCAATGAAGCTATCTACAGGTATACAGTTAAGTACCCTGATGATATTAAGCATATGAAAGTTAAAGTGAAATTCTAGATCCACTGAAATTCTGTGGAATTTTGCTATGGACTGAGAGAACGTGGTTTTTTTCCCCCCTTAGACAAGGCAGAACAATTTGAAAATATTGAAGAAAGAGCAGTGTGATTTGATAGTGATTTGTGGCTACAAGAGAGAAAAAAAAAGTGAAAATGGAGCAAGTTTCAGCCTTAAGACATGCTGAAGTGACAGAGCTCCAAAAGCAACAGCAAATGGTAAAAAAGAGCTGCTATAGGAGGAAATTAAAAAGTACTGGTTCTGACTGTGTTCATTTCATTTCAGTTATTAGCAGTTGATGAGTTCCAGCTTTGCAGTTCTGCATTTTGAAAGCAGCAGCCACAGTACCAGTATGGGCCTATGTGTTCAGGTGAAGTCCTACTTTTCATTTGGAGCACAAGGAGCAGAAAAAGGGGCTTCTTGGATCCTAATTCAAGGGTTGTCCCTAGAAACATACTGCCTCTATGGTCTGGTTAATTCTATCAAGCCCTAGTCATGTTTAAGTTACAGCAGTTGACAGACTGGCTCTTTAAAATTGTGGCTATTTGTGCTGTATTAAAAAAAAAGACCCAGAATGCAGAAATGGACAATTATCTAAATTAATGAATCGTGAAACAAAACCTAGAACCAGTTGGCCTGCCTAATTTCTCTTTTCAGAGCGCATGCAATTTACTTCTGGGACACTTCGATTTACTTGTTATCAACTCCATTCGTACAAGTATTGGTACCAAAATTCTAAACACTGATAGATCAAAAGGCATTCATGGCCAGTGGATTAAATTTTGTAGAAAAATTGCATACTAACCAGGAATTGCTTGACAAAATGTTTAGAACTTGGCATGAGCTCAATCTCATGTTTTCCTTACAAAATCAGTAAGTCTTCCATTTGTACAACTGGAGTGCCAAAATATTCAAACTTGGAAAATAATTTACAGCTTGGGTTTGACTCATTGCAAACTCAGGTGCTTTAGTGTGGAAAACAACGTGGAAACATATAATTCTGAATAAGAGTGACCAGGAAGTGCTAGTTCTACCAGCTAGGATAAAGAATTAACGTGTTCTCCCTAGAGAGAGAGATGGAGAGCAGAGAGGGGAGACAGCAGAGAAAGTCTTAGACATTATAAAACTTCAGAAGAAAAGTTAAAATGCAAATCACAGAGTTTGTTTTTGGTAAGTAGCCAACCAAATCCCATCCAAAGCAGGCCAATGGTTTGAACGGTATGTGTGTTCCAACCAACATGAGATGTATCCTAATTTACACTGAGACTCCATGAATGTCATTCTGATATATATGGTTGCAATGTTGTCATACTTGCATTGTTTAAGAGAGACTCTCACCTCTGAAATAGCATTTATTCACACTAGTGGTTGCGCAGAAGATAGTATGTTAAGTGCTGTTCCAAGTAATGGTTCAAGAGATAAGCCTTTCTGTTGAAGTCAGCTAAATAAACACAGTATGCTTAATTTAAATGCATGAGAATTCAATTAATTAAAAAAAACCCTACTGTTTTTCTACTATGGGCCATGCATTCAATTATCCTCAGAAATTTAGTCAGAACCTGCAAGATTAACTTAGTCAACACTTAATGAGTTTAAGACCATCTTAAATTTAGCTATAAAACTGAATTTAAGATTAATTTGGCTGGAATGCGAAAACAGAGGATCAATTGTTGTTCACAAATTCTTGAAAAGCAGGATTAAAAGTTGAATTTGAATCCATTCTATCTAGTTTATTTCCAAATGTCTGGATTATGTTTTTTTCTTACCACAATGGAAGTAAACACATTCAATAAAGCAAATTTCATTCTAGACTAAGTAGAAAAAGACTGCCAGTCAAGCTGACAGTTTCAATGATGTGGGCACACTGCATTACAATAAAAACATTATATTAAAAAACAGTTAAATATCCCTGAAATTTCTGCACCCAGACCTGGAAAGCAAGGTCTGTAAAAGTTATCATAAAAGGTAACACAGTTTGGGACAAACACAAACATAAATATTTGTGTTTGGGGAATATATATGGGAAAAAAAATAAAAATCAGCCAATTTACCCAACCGTGCTTAGGGAATAAGTGAAATTGCAACAGCTCAGAGACTCCTTAATCCTGTCTTATAGGCCATAACATTTCCTTTAGAGTGTTTTAGAACTTGTATCAAGAAAATGTGAAGCTGTGGAAGTGGTGGGTATGGAATTAATTAACTTTTTTGGGCTAGCTTCATATGCTTAAAACCAAAAATTAAATTTTCCCTCTAACCATAGTGAGTTATAAATTCCTCGCTTCAGAAAGAGATGGTCAGAATTTGATTGCCTCACAATTCTCCTTTTTTTTTTTTCATTGCACTATGCTATCTATCACAGACTATGATATTGTTTACTTTTTTCCTCTTTCAAATGCCTACAGGGTATATCTGAAACTTTACTTAAAGCTATATTGTTTTACTTTGCAAAAAAGTCATGACTTTATTCACCAACAATACATCTGCCTTTCATTTTGAAGAGAATAAGCTTCAGTCCATTATTCTTCATCTAATAATTCTTTCTTTTTCCTGGTATTTCTAAATAGTGACCAAAGAACCAAGCAGTAAAAGATTAATGTTAGAAGAAGGTAGAAGATAAAAGATCCCTTTTAAATTGGTGAACAAAGCTGCTTCCCTAAAGGAAGTTGTGTGTGTGTTCACAGAATGCTGACTATTTTGCCACTTCGATGAAGCCTGGAATACAGCAATACCAGCATGTCATAGAAGGAAATTGTGCATTTTTAATAACAACAACAAAAAAACCCTAATGTCGAAGTCCTTCCTATATTTACCAGATAAGTTCAATTACGCCATATTTTACACTGATTAATGAAAAGCCAATTCTGGCCCTGGAGAGGTAATTGCTCCTCTTGGCACCTGCCAAATATCCTGTGCCAAATATCAGACCTGCTTTTCTTGTACCTGTGTTGTGTTCCCTACCCACCTGCTTTGCCACTGTCAGAGACAGCGCGGGGTTAAATGGACTTTGGATCTGAGACCAAAATACTGCAATCACTCGTTCATTCTTAACATTATAGCATAGTCATAAAAATACAATATGCTCTTCCTCCAATCTACTGGCTTATTTTTAACCACACAGTATTTTTATCAGGATAATCGTGGTTAGTTCTTCTTAAAACCAGCACTTCCTCCTCAAACAGCTGCAACTGAAATATTTAAACCATGTGCCAGAGATGGAGGACTGGTTGCAGAAGGTCATTGTATGCCTAGGCTGCTGCACGTTACAATCCAGAGTGTAGTCACCTCTTCAGATAACAATGGTGACTTGCTATTAATAAGTTAAGCATTTCAAGTGACTTTTGGTGGAAGCATTCTTGGTTTGTATCTGACACTGCTTAAAAAGAGCTTTATTCATGATTGTTCTTTTGATGTTGTCTTTTTTTAACTCAGCAAGTGCACTCTACCAATTACATAAAGCTGTTCCAGAAGCAAATCTAAACTCTGATGAGTGCTCAAAGCTATTATTTACCACTATCCCCAATACACTCCCCCCCCCCCCAAAAAAATAAATTACACCTTAAAAAATAACAACCAAACAAACAAAAAAATCAACATACAAAACAAAACAGGACACTTTTATGAGAAAGTTTAGGATAGAAAAGCAAAAGAACAGCCTCAGAACTGTGGAACGTTTAACAGGCAATAGGAAAGATTCAAGTTAAGTGCTGGAAGTTAATGATGTCCAATTTCTTCCTTTGGCCCCACTCAGTCACGCATACATAACATGTCTGACAAGGGTCCTATCTTGGTGAACACTCTGTGATCACATTATGGAGCTTGCATCACTTGCAAGTATGTATATGCAGAGCAGAACCCTCTCCAGCAGCAACAGTGAAGTGTTCCAAAATTCTGAGTGTAATTTTTATGAAGAGCAAATAAGAAACACATTGGAGAACTATAAGCCCTTTTAAAAAACAACTGTAAAAATACCAGACTTTCGCCTAAATTAAAAACATAACGTCCTTTCAAAGTCCTAAAACTCAAAATTGTCTTGTCAAATTAATTTCCAACCTTTCCTGGGGAAATGCATCTTGGGTCAGAAGTGAAGTGTTTCTTATTCCTGTGGGAAACAAGAACAAGGGAGTTTTTTAAAAGGTGATGTGGTCAACATCAGGCTTGTCATGAAAAATAATTACTATTCTCTGCTAAGATGCTGACTGCAGAATTTTCAGTCCAGCTGTGGACTTCACAAAGCTGTGCTTCCCTTCAGTTTTGTGGCTTTTAACTGGCTATTTTTAACCATAATTTATATTTTAAAAAACAGAGGCATAGAGATGCAAGCTGGCAGCTAAGAGTGAAAGCGTTTTGTGGTGAATTTTCCTGTGGTGTCCAGAGGCTCTTGCTTGGTTCCTGTGCTGCCGCTGAAGGGACACAGGGACCTGAAACAGTGGACAAGAGCCAGAGGCGCGGGGCGTGGCTGCCACCAGCCTCTCCTTGCAGCATTGTGTAGAGCTGGATAAGATCCTCTGCTAAAAGGCCAGCATGGGAACAGCTGATTAGACTGAAAAGCAATTTTCTCAACTGAAGTAACCAGTGGAGGTAACAATGGGAGGGTCTGAAGTTACACATCTACAAAGTTACTTGATTTGTAAAGGCAATGAACACATACCATCCTTCTTCATTAAAAACTACGTTTTTTCCTGTCTTTTAAAGCTGATGCACATCTTGACCTAGTTGTGCCCAATGAAGGATTTAAGATCCTGATTCTAATTAACAGTTGGGCACTTTGTGCATTTCTAAAGCAGACGTTACTGACACTGACTTCAAGATCTATTTATACTGTCAGAGAAGTAAACTGTTGCATGGCATATGGTAACTTGATAAAGTTGTTTGACTCAGACTACAAGTTTGGCTGATAAAGCAAATAAAGTTGATGCAGTGACTTCTGTTTGGCATTTGACTTGGTGCTCATGAAGTTTTGATTAAAAACTAAAGAACATGAAAAATCCCCATGTCCTGGATGAAACCACCGCTAACTGCTAGCAATCAAAATGTAACTGCACAAATAAATGGGCATGCACTGAAAAGTGATGTGGCTGTTGGCCTTTCACAGTTTAACATGGATCAAAGATTTTCTATATAGAACTAGAAGACCTGCTATTAACATTTGCAGGGAGTGGTGCATAAATGCAAGGAAGCATCAGCCAAGCAGAGCACTGCACCTCATCTTTCCTGCAGTGTTATATCCCTAACTGACAAAGAGATACAGGATTAAGCCACTTTGATGACAGTCAGTGCTCTGTCTAAACCTTAGTAATAAGAGTCTCAAGGAAGATGCTGGTATCCAAGCATCTGGAAGGTACTGTTTTTAAATATTGGTGTGGATTGATGTAAGAGACTTCACCTCAGAGGGCTCAGCTACTGGCAGACCTGGGTTACACAGAGAAGCTCACCATCTACTCTTACAACGCCTGCTGGAAGCAGAAAACTTGCTGTACAACTGACTAAGGTGATGGTGGTGGGATTGCCAAATTCACCATGTCTTCCAGAATGCAGAAAGTGCTGAAGAGAAAGCAGCTTTCCAATAGGCTGTCCTGTCACACTGATGAGACAAAATGCAAGGAGTGGGGAAAAAAGCCCCACTTACCTCTCCTGTGACTAGTAAGGCTGCTCTCTCTTAAGGTCACTCTCCTGACCAGGTAACCAAATACAGTCCCAGCATCTGATGTGCAAGTTGCTGTAGTCCAGGAGTCTAGTTATTAACGTAAATGTGGCACTACTTCAGTCAAGTCCTATAGCCTGTGTAATATGAGAGGTTCAGATAGTTGATCATAATAGTTCTTTCTGTTGCTATCATATTTCCTTTAAACCAAGTATTTGGGCTAGCATTTATTGATTTTAGAACCTTGAACCTTGGAATGCCATATGTAATCTTGAAGAGTCCACTTTATAACTTAACACTGAGCTAGCTATTTAATAAGGACCCTGACATATCTTTTTGTTACTTGCTGATTTTTGTTTATTCCCCTTCTGCTTAAAATCTAACCTCTGGCTGTCCAAAAAAAAAATAAACAAAATTAGTTTTATCTGATATGTTCTTTATTATCACCACTTCCCTGAGCAGCCTGTTCCAATGCTTGACTACCCTTTCAGTGAAGAAATTTTTCCTAATATCCAGTCTAAACCTCCCCCGGTACAATTTGACGCCATTTCCTCTTGTTCTATCACTTGTTACTTGGAAGAAGAGACCTACCCCCACCTCACTACAACCTCACCACAACCTCCTTTCAGGTAGTTGTAGAGAGTGATAAGGTCCCCCCTGAGCCTTCTCTTCTTCAGACTAAACACCCTCAGTTCCCTCAGCCTTTCGTCATCACACTTGTGCTCCAGACCCTTCACCAGCTCCACTGCCCTTCTCTGGACCCACTCCAGCACCTCAATGTCTCTCTTGTAGTAAGGGGCCCAGAACTGAACACAGGATTCAAGGTGCAGCCTCACCAGTGCCCAGTACAGGGGGATGATCAGTGCCCTGGCCCTGCTGGCCACACTGTTGCTGTTACAGGCCAGGATGCTGTTGGCCTTTGTGGCTGCGTGGGCACAGGCTGGCTCACATTCAGATCCATCAATCAGCACCCCCAGGTCCTTTTCCATGAGTAGCTTTCCAGCCCCAATTCCCCAAGCCTGTGGCGTTGCATGGGGTTGTTGTGGCCCAAGTGCAGCACCCAGCACTTTGCCTTGTTGAACCTCATACCATTGGCCACAGCCCATTGATCCAGTCTGTCCAGATCCCTCTGCAGAGCCTCCTATCTTTCATCAGATCAACACTCCCACCCGACTTGGTGTCATCTGCAGATTTACTGAGGGTGCACTCTATCCCTCATCCAGATTGTCAATGAAGATATTAAACAAAGCTAGCCCTAATACCGAGCCCTGGGGGACACCACTGGTAACCGGTCACTACATAGATGTGACACTGTTCGCCACTGCTCTTTGGGCTCTGCCATCCAGCCAGTTTTTTCACTCAGCAAAGAATATACCTAGCCAGGCCATGAACAGCCAGTTTCTCCGTGTTTGCATCTAAGTCCAAAGTGTCAGATTTTAAAGTAAATTTTGTGTTTGTGGAAATAAAAAAAGGGAGTTTGAAAGGCAAGGAGAGTGAAGAAGGAGAAAGAAGGAAAAATAAACCAAGCAGCAAAGTCTGGTATTTTAAAGGTAATGGAAGTCTTCAGTGTATTACACTTCTTGAATCTAGCCAAATTGTCATCCAACGCAAGGTTAACAGCTGAATGTGAAAGACTTGGTGGATCAGTTCATAACCGATATTCTTTCACACAGTGATTGCAATCAGGAGTAACTGGCATTCTCGTTTCCTGAAACAGTAAGAAGGTGTTGTATTAAAAAGCAGTGCAGACAAATTGAGAAAGACCTAAATGGTCAGCAGTGTGACACTTCATCAGCGGTATGGAGGGACATGTAACCATGTGCCTTTTGCTTTCGTATAGTCTCCTTTCACTTTTACTGCTAATATTTGTGTTTAAATAAGCATACATTACTATTCATATTCTGTTGCTTCATCCTATGGTGAAGTCATAATTCTGAATTTACATCATCATGTTCTGTTGCTCTGGAAATGACTAATGGCAAAGTTCAGTCTTCATACTCCCCCGCAACAGCAATTTAAAGATAGATTTTATAGATTAAAATCATATTTTCTGTGTTAATAAACATGCTTTCTCCATTAAACATATTTAGAATGACCAGGAAAAACCATGTGTAAAGTCATAGATTTATAAGGAACATTCAGACTTAAATTATCATTTAATTACTTTAGGTCCCAACTTAAAAGCGAGTTGCAATCTGTGCCTTTTCTAAGTTCATCTTGAAAATAGTAACGGTATCGTTACAATTTTTTTGAGAGTCAGGTTCTTTCTTTGATTGCTGAGAGGTTCTGTGTAATAGTTTTCAAAGCTGGTTAGCAAAACTGTATTTGAAAAAAACAAAACCAAACCCCAAAACATTTTGATTTGATACATTCTACATCTAATAAGAAAAAGTGTGGAAAAATAGATAATAAAGACGATCTTAATATTTTTATTTTTAAACAAACTAACTGAGCTTTTACTTTTCCATCTGATTTTTTTCCTTGCAGGTTGTAACTGTATATGGTAACACCTCACAAGAGCACGTTTTTTCCAGAATACATCACAGTTCATACTGATTATGTACAAACTGATTTGTCACAGATTGGCACCCCTCATATTCCTCATTTAATCTGGAATTAATTCTATGGCTGGGGAAAAAGTACTGGGCGGTTTGGCCTACAGTACTTTCATTATGGTGACACTCTTGTCTGGCAGCTTAATGCAGCATCAGCAGAACTCAATGGGGCTTTCAAAAAGCCCTTAGTCTCATCTTCAGCAAAACAAGTTGAGGTCTCTGCTTTCCAGCTGCCTGAGAATGACAGGTGCTGAGCTGCAAAATACTTAGCTCAAATTCACCTCATATAAAATGGAAGTCATGCAACCTGATAGGTAGAGTGATGTATATCTGCTCAACTAATGAAGGGCACATTAGTCTCGTCTTAGAGATTTACAGACCAGGATTTTACTGGAATAATAGCTATAGCTTGGATTCAAAGGTAACCATGGTGACTTTAAATGCTTCAGTGTATTTATGAGCCAAGACACAGCCTTATCCCAAAATTATCACCTCAATGCGCTTCTGTAGCTCTGTCTCATTGGACTGCAATGTATTTTGCCATTAATTAGATTTGGGGAAGAACTGAAGGCTTCACACAGTGTTTACTGCAGCACCTTACCCGTGGCCTGGAGTGGACTTACGACTTTCCTCACTTCTTATATTCTGTGGCCTATGAGTTTTGGCAAGATTTGAATTTCTGCAAGGATTTATTCCTTCAGAAACATTTCCTTACCTATGTATTTCTTGCCTGTGGGATGATGACCAAAGTATTTTTGCTTTTTTCTCGTCAACAAGACATATTCAGAAGTAAACTGTGTATATGTTCACAACAGTATGATCATGCTGTGCAAACTGCCTTACTTCATATCTGGATGGCATCTTCATAATGTGTCCATCAGGGCATGGTGTGAGGCCATGTGAGTAATTAAACATTTCTCTTACCAGCCTGGCAGGTGATTCTTTCATAACTGTGAAGTCATGGCTTATTTTTATATTGGATCACATAACTGCAAAATAGTTCAGAATGGAAGGGACCTCAGGAGGTCTCTAGTCCATCTTCCTGCTCCAGACAGTGTCAGTGTCTGAAGTCAGAGAGGGTTGCTCAGGGCCTTCTCCAGTCAGGGCTCAAAACTCTCCAAGGACGGACACTGCACAACCCCTCTGGGTGAGCTCTGCCACTGCTTCACTGTTCTCCTGGAGAGAAAGGTTTTTTTTCAGTCCAGTCTGAACCGCACATTTCAGCTCATGCACATTGCCTCTCATCCTTTTCCCATATACCACTGGGAAGAACTTGGCTCCGTCTAATTTGATTGTTTACTCAGCCCTAAGACATCACGTATATTTTACAACGGGCAAAGGAAACCCACAGAGACAGCAGAAGAACTCACACTTCTATCAGCTGATCAATGAAAAAATATTTTGTCAAGCATGTCAATGCCTTTTGTCAATATTACAGCATGCCACAAATTTTATTACTGAGCTCATACTAACTCATGTTAACTGAAGCTTATGTGATCTGTAAGCTCCTGAAGCATTTGTAGTCAACTTGAGGACTTCCAGTTTTTTGTGTTGTTCCAAGACTGTGGAGGTTCAACAACGAAACTGTCAACTGCAGAAGAGACAGACAATAGTTCTAATGTCAGAAGAGAGAACTGAACTTTTTGGAGCTTCTCTAGATAAAAAATAAAATAATCAAATCATGCTAGAACCATAGTTAACCACAAGACATAGCATTAGCCGTCTCTAAGCAAGTGGAAGAGAAAGATGATTTTCAGAGTTGTTTCTACAGATTAAATAGATTTTTGAAAAAGCTTACTGTTGTGACTCCTCCAAAGACCAAGCATCTCCTAGTGGGACAGCTCACCTTCAGAATGAACCAAGACTGGAGATCAAGGTTGCAGAGACAGAGAGTGGGAGACAGGAGTCATCTGCATCAGAGGACTGCATTTTTACTCCAGTGGAGCTGAAGAAGGTAAAAGCAGATGTGCTAAGAATCAACACAAGTTTCTGGAACAACCTCTTCCACAGATGTCTGGGAGCAAAGAACATCACCAGCATTTAATACAGAATTTGATACATTTCTGAAAGAGATTATGTATTATGATACCTGTCACACCAAAAGGCTAGGCTCAATAACCCTGGAAGTTCATTTCTCTGCTATTTTACCCTGCTCCTTCTCCCAGTTTCTCTCTTCGCTACTTGTCTTAAATTTTTCAGGAAACTGAAACACTGATTGTTTCTTCATTTCTTGTTATGAACTGACAGTAATGTTTAAGGGTAGGATGGAAAAGCATAAGAGGGTGGGAAAGCATCCTGAAAATGGGAAGGATAACACAGCTGTCAAGTGTTATTTCTGAGGCATTCACTATTACATCCTGCCTTCCTTCCAGAACTGAAAGAGAAGTTTTCACAATTTATCAGTCTGCACAACTCTTTGTGGTTTGGCCTTCCCAGGATGCAAAAAAAGAGGGGCAGGGGAAGCCTCACTGGTTGGATTCAAATGGCCAAGAGCGGTGAACAGAAAGTTGAATACATTTCCAGCTGCCCACTGGAGTAAAGGACAAAAATCACACCCTGAAGAGACTTCTCCCAGGAAAGTCAATGAAAAAATATATAAAGGATTCTATGTAAAACAAGGCACATGGGGTTTTAGGAAGCATTCAAGGACTCATCCATAACAATTGATTTACATGAAACCATTCTATATATTTAGAAATGTATATTGTATTTGTGTTTCTCTGAAGTAAATTCCTGTTTCTTTTCTTCTCCTCTGAGAACCAATCAGTGCTAACTGAAACAATCCAGAAAAACTTGTCTTAAGTGTTTATTACATATCATTTCTGGCAGCAGCATTGGTGTTGGGATAAACCAGCCCACAGTTCAGAAATACACAGGAAATACAGCGCCTTCCCCAGGTGTACCTGTAAAGATACTCAGTAAAACCATGGACATCTTCATTTATTGAATCACTTACTTTTCACCTTGGACCTAACCTGAAACTCACATAAGATGGCCAGATTCTTGTTGACTTCAATAACTTGTGATGAAACATTTGGCAATCATTACATTTTACATACCTGAGAGAACTCTTCTTTTCTCTTCCAGAACTGCAAGAGAAATAAACTGATTTCCAAAACAGGTTATCAAAACAGATGCAAAACCTGCCTGAAAATATCTAGGTTGGGGAAAATAGTGATTCTTTTATCAATAATATTTTTGAAGAAAGATGTTGTAGGAACTTTGTGGAAATCACGTAGAAACTTTTGTAATTGTATTATGAAAGGCTAATCAAAATGTATTGCTTCTACTTGTACTTCTGCTGAAAAAAAAATTAAAGTCTATTTATCCTAGGCTGTAATAAATTATAATCTGAATCTTAGAAGCCAAAAAAGGATCATTTAAAGAACTATAAATTCTAGTGAAGGTAAGTCAAATATACTGACAAACTTTGGTAAATGCACATGTACCAAGAAATATTTATGTCAATATATTGACCAACCAAGTGTACCTAAATTACTAGTGTATTGTTCAAATTCAGTGCTGAAATCTGGGGCATGCGTAAGAAATTTTTGTTTGTAAAATTCTAAGCATAGGTCAAAACTGAGGCCTTTTACTTAGAAGTTTCACATATTGTACAAAATCAGCTTGTGAACAGCTCAAAAAATCAGAGTCTGTGGGGCCCTGAAAATAAGGTTTTTTTGTATAATATAAATACATAATCCAGGAGTCCCCCCGCAGTGTTCACTATTCATAATCATAGAATCATAGAATCATAGAA
>NW_009918940.1:0-7972 GCF_000696875.1 Nestor notabilis
ATTCTATGATTCTATAAGTTGCTCAGCATTTTACTTTGTACCTTTTGGTTTTTTGTTCATGGTGTGCTGGCACTGCTGTCCCATATTACTTTTTAATACATGCACTTAGTTTGGAAAGAATATTTATCTTTATCTCATGTGCATAAGTGCCCTTAACTAATAATTAGCAGTTGAATTTGCTAGAAACACAGATGGAATTAAAAAAAAAAAAAAAAAAAAAGCAAACAGGAAAAAAAACCAAACCTATCAACTTTTCAATTAAGCAGAAAAGTTTCAGAAAGGGAAAAAATGGTAGTCACACTGAGACTCCAGACATTGGAGATCACTTCCTGGGCTTGCTACATTTGTTTTACACAAACTTGAGAAGACCATCGGATCAATTTTGTAGTTAGGTGGTCAACCTTAATAGTATTTCCCTAATGGTTACACGGTTCAAACATTTACTGTGCTAGAATTTCCTACATAGAATTTCCTTAATTGGAAGGAACATACAAGGACCACGAAGTCCAAGCCGTCGATATCTGGAATTAATCACATATTAGGCTGGTCATAAGGGAGAAACTCAACTCTCAAATGGGATTTATGTATTCTGCCTGGAGGATGTCATGGTCACTTTCCATTGTTTTCCACTTTTTTCCTAACATTTGCTTGCCTTCATTAAGCATTCCTCATTCCAGGATGCAGGGTTTAAGAAGATAACTAAGAAGAGGTGACGTGTCTCTAGATTCTGAACTGTGTAAAGCAGAACTGGTGGGAAAACAAATTTTCATTTTGAAATAAGCTTTCATTTTCGAGATAATTTTCACTTCAAAGAGCATAAAATAAATAAATAAGCAAATAAATAAATAGACCAATATCATGGGATTGGAATTCTGCAGCCTTTCATTCCAGAGGAAAAAACCCCTTACATAAATATAAATATATATAGATATGTATATATATGTTCTCTGGGACCCAGAGCTGGTGGCTGCTATTGGCATGACTATATTACATTTAGCACCACTGAGCTACAGTAATCTATTGCTTGGTGCAGTACTGTTGCCCCCTCCATCATCCCAAGATCTGCAGGCTCCAGTGCTGTGGAGAACCACAAGCTGCCTGGTTTAGCATAGCCCTGCCTCTCACCTGAACTAGGCCTCTTTGGGTTACTAACCTCCCTGTCCCATATCAGAGAACAGTGTTTCGTCACATACCCTTCATGTTTCATTGGGGCTTCCTTTTTTATGTCACATCAGTCAGGAATTCTTTAGATATAAACAAAAATGCAGTTATCTGAGCAGTACATTAAAAACGTGTAATGACCTAATAGAAATATGATTGCATGGGAGAAAAAAAAAATGAATAATTGGTTTAATGTTATAGTCAAAGGATTACCATAGCATAAGGATCGAGGTGTAGGATATTTCTTGGACAATTAGCAGCCTGGCTACATTAACTAGTTTTTCCAGGTGATCATAAAACTGTAAATCCTAAATTATGATTGCTGCTTTTCCACAGGAGAAGTTTTTGGCTAATTTTCAATATAAATAGTAAAATAAAAAATTGTCTAAAAGACTTTGTCCGTCACATTGCTTTGTGGCTTTAACTTCTCGTGGCTTGTAATAGGTAGGCATTTAACTGCGTCGCTTCATATATGAATTTGAGATGACTACATAGCTAAGGATGAAAATCTGTTTTGCATGTTTCCCAATGGATTATACAATTGCATATGGTCTTCAATAAATTTTTTCCATATTTTAATAACTATTTAGAATCTTCAAAAAGATCAGGCATCTGATTAGTTGCACTGCAAGTAAAATATCTAAGTCCTGAGATGTTTTACATCTGAGTGTACAGACTGATAATGAATGTGGAATTGCTCATTCTACAGTTGTAGGTAATTATTATGTAAGGTCCCAGTTGTAGGGAACAGAATTTTGTGTGCAAAAGCTAAAAGTATAGCCCGCTTATTGACTGGCAGAGATTTTCCTGTCACTTCAGGCTTGTTAATAAAGCCACTGATTACTTGAAAGTGTAGCAGAACACTAGAAAATTCCATGTTGTTACAGAATTAGGAGAGATCGAAAACACAATAGACATCAAAATTAAATAAAAATAAAAATCTGACTTATACCTCACTTGAAGTACGATTTGGAATATTTTATTCATAATTAAAAAGAAAAGTATTCAAAGAACTAATGAAAGGGAGAAAGTAAATCAGCTTAAATACAGCAAAGCATTTCATGCATTTGGACTTGGCTATCAGAAATGTCTCTTTTTTTCTGTCTTGCCCCTTGTTGCATTGTGGATTCAGGCTGGAGTCCCTCCAAGCAGGTGATGTCTTCTCACTTACTTGCAAGGCAGCAAATGTAATTTATGCTGCTTTATAAATAACAACAGCTGAAGGATTACGCAGCAGAGAAAATGATTTGATGGTGGCTGTCTCAGATTCGTAAGGAAATTAAGCTATTTCAAATAGCAACAGCTTCAGTACTGAAATGTCTATGGAAGAGAGCTATTATTAAAATTAGTAAACATTTCTCCTTCACTGGTTTTTTTTTTTTTCTGTTCTACCATAAAGTTTTGTTGTCTTTTTTTAGAAGGAAGAAAGTCTAGTCTGCTGCTGAACAGCATATAAAAACTCAATCACTTGCAGAGGGCATGTATACAGCTTTATGAGTGTGCATGATAATCCATTTACGGAAAATACCACAGTCGCTGCATTCAAACGACATTTCAAGGAGGGACAAAGTTCACATCACAGTTACAGTTGTCTTTTTCCTTGCCTTCCTTTCAAGCTGCTGACTTAGCTTCTCAGGTGTCTCTTGGGTTTTTATTGCTCCTTCTGCTATCACAAGAGATTCTGAATAGAGATGAGACTAACCTATTTTTAGATTGTAAGTAGATCTGTGCAAATCTCAGTTATTTCATCTTGCACGGTTTCATGCAGTCTTTTGGATTTTGATTTATTTGATCTCACAGACTCTGAGTTATGCTTTGAAATTCATGTTCTGTTAAACCAAAAAATTCAAAGAAAAATTCATCTGAAAGGGCCAACATCGTCTTGCCATTGCAGTCAGGCTGCATGAAAGAGGTAGTTGTAACTGACTTCAGTATTTGCACACAGAAGCATAGTCCAGACCTGGTTCACAATAAAATTTCACCAAGCATTACTTTAACCCAAAATTTGAGGGTTTAGATCCAGGACATGTTGACCATTGGACTCAAGATACAATGCATAACATTTTTGCTTACCCTAAAACTTAACGAGTTTTTTCATGAAAATCCTACATAATTTAAATTTTCAAATGAGGTGAAATGAAGATCACAGTTTGCACTTTTCAGGAATAAGCAGATACTTAGCAGCAGTTATGGAGGAGATCCACATAACTTAATATAGAAATGATGAAAATATCATCTTTGCAGAAGTCTGAAGATTTCCTTTGTGCTCTACAAAGAAACCTTCCCCTTCTTGTCCTCTCCTTATTTTGTGAGATCTACTGTTATATTTTTTCTGAAGTCTGTAAGCAATTTGAAGAAGGTTGGTTTATCACTGCAATGTTTCACATAAAGGGCTCAGCATCAAGGCAGCCTTCAGCTTTTGTACCATAAAATAACAGGCACAAATACAGACTCAGCTCTAGAAATACATGGTAGTGCTGGACCTGCTAGATGCATCACATTTAAAAGGAAAGTGTTCTAACCTGAGAAGAATTCCCCATTTCTCTACAGCATTTTGCACTTAACCCAGATCTAGCAGAACGTGTCTCTCTGTCATCTGTGGTTGGCATTTCCGCTTGTTGTTCCTGGCATTATGTTAAATTCAAACTGTCCCCCTCACTATTCACCCTAAGAAAAGTCCTGAAGCAGCAAAATTACTCTTCTTGGTTTCTTTAAGCAGGGCTTTTAACTGAGTGCCCCATTTCCCTTCCAGACACCACAACTATTCTTCGCAAAAGAAGAGCTCATTGATTTTTTCTCATGCATGATTGCAAGTGGGTGAGCTCCAGCTATCCTAATGCCTTTCAATGACTCTTCCAGTGCTGCAGCTCCTACTTGCTCTTCCCCATGCTGTATGATGCCTCTTCAAACCTGTTGAGTTTAAATCCATGCACTTTTATTTGTTTGGAGACACCACATGCTGTCCATCTCTCTGCACGAGTTCAGAGGTACACTGATGCCAGGGGTCTCAAATGCTTATGGAATTCACTCTTGGCTCTAGGGACATGTTTCTAATAGCATATTTGTCACAAAATGGGTCTCAATAAGTCTGAGTATGCTGTCACAGCAGGCACTCATTCAGTATAGGGTATGGTGAATAACAGCAGCAGTTATTAAGTACAGTTTTCAGAGTAACTTCCATTTAGCAGGTCAGGGCACCAACAAATGAATAAAAATAAGAGATATGAAGTAAATGTTTTTGTTTGAAAGGCTGAGGTAATGCTCAACTCAGCTTTCTTCCTTACAGTAGATATTGTCATTTAAGAGCATAATCCAGTTTTACTTTGGAAGGATGCTCTTAGCAAATAATCTTCAACAGAGCTGCCTGAGAGGCTTGGAGAGTTCAACTGAGTTTGATTCCATTATGTTCCTGGCAACCAACATTCTCTAGGAACTGCACAGCAAATGTATACTGTTTACAGCTTGGTACCCCATGACTCCTAATGAAAATGTTCAGCCTACTTAAGCCTGTAGAAACTTTCTGCAAATTAAAGAGAAAATTCTTCTAGCATAAGGATTAACAATATAACACTTTTTCATAGAAAACATTGAGTTTACAGAAAATTCTATGCTCTTGAGAAGTCAAAACTTCAAGATCACGCATGTAACCATTCAGTGGTCAAAAAGAAAAAGTCACAATCATGCATGGTCCTCAGAAAATGCATCATTTATTTCAACCTGTAAAGATGCACTGGTCATCTGCTTCATTTATTCTGCTATAAATTCTTTCTGCTCAGCTAATGCTGCCATACGGAGCCTCATAAAAATGTACAAAATTCTAGTCTAATATCAAAGCTGTGAGCCTCTATTGCTTTCCAAAAATTTAGAAATAGCATGCTAGGTTCTTTAAAGATAAATTAAAAATAAAGTAGCCAACCCTTTGAAAGTATGCATGCTTACCCATAATGTGTCACTTTAACCTTACACTTAGAGAAATACCAGCCTTCTGGTATCTACTCTTTGCACAGGGAAAACATGGAAAAAGTGGTCCATTTCCTTTACACATGACTTAGCAGTCTTCTTGGCTCATAAAGAAATCTCAGGAAAAGCACCTCCAACAAAGTCTAAGCCTCATGTATTATGCAGTAAATAATACTATTATAACTATCATACTCTACACATATATATTTAATATTCTGTGAGTTTTCTGTGTTTTGATTGCCATAGGCCAAAGTAAAAAACACTTCTGCTTAAGCCTCTATATTCTGCACCTAACTGGAGATAACCATGATTATGATGCCAAGTGCTAAGCATGAAATTACAGGCTTTAGATGCAGCAAAAATGATGTATTGGCACTCTGGCATACACAGACACATCTGCACCAGATCGTGCATTTGTGTACTAAGAACAGACTGTTTAAAAGATAAGGTGACTGACATTCTTAATTACAGATGCATGCCTCTAGATAAAAGAAGACTATTATTTGCGTAACCTGATTGCTTATTCGAATATTATACAGTGCTAGAGCTAATAAGAATGCTTCAAAACCTTCAAGCCCAAAAGGGAATTTTTTTCATTTTGGTTTGTTTTCAGGGTATTTGTGGAAGGCACATGATATAGTTTCTTGCAAGAGAGACCTCTCCCAGTCTCACTATAGATATATAATTTTACATTAACTGGATACACAAATTCATAGATTAACTGGATACATACCCACACTCTCGAAAAGTAGAAAGTGCAAGACATAGTCAGGTATAGGACTTGGAGCAGAAAGAATTCTCAGAATTTTTCCTATCATTTGAGAGAGATTGTCATGCTGTAATTTAACACAGGTTTGTAATCTTATAAATTAATTCTTTGAATGTGAAAATTCTAAAAGGAAAAAATACTAAAACAGAGTAGCAGTAGAGAGATAGGATGAGGACTGGTTTAGATTCCTTTACCTAATTCTTTCCTGCAGCATTTTGCTAATGAGATACACAGTAAAATTACATCACTCATGCATTATTTAACAACATCCCCTCTGGAATTTCTACAGTTTAAGCTTAGATGACTCATGAGCTTGAAATCAGGGCAGCTGTAGGCATTTTAGGTTTCAGAACATACAGAAGCCATGTACATATTTTTCTACATCCCTTATTTTTCAATAAGTAGATTTTTTTTAAGATGAGCTAGCTGGGGGAAGTAACATGTCCTTGGACTGACAGTTGCAGAAAAGTCATCTGAACATGATGACTGGTTTTCTACACTAAGATGTGATGTTCAGGTAAGTTCCTGAAAGTTAGATGCAGAAATCTTCACACTGGCAAAAATCATTATCATTTCATGAATAACAAATTTCGACAGTATAAGAGAGAAAATTTGCCCAACTAGATTAGAAAGTAAGTGTCAAACCTATATGTAATTGTGTTTACAGAGTCAGAAGTTCTGTTATTAATGCCCATCCTCCAAAACATAGACATGTGTCAATAGCATGCTGCTAGCAGCTAAGAGACAAACAGCAGTGAGTTTGCTACCACTAGCAGCCTCTAAGCTGTTGTTTTTCTGTTATATATGTTCTCCAGGGCAAGCTTGGATGCTTTATCAACTAAACTATGAAGGACACATCTAAAGTAAATAGCAAAATTAGATTCCCCAGCTGTCAGTCTTTAAGTTTGGAATCTAACAAAAATGATGGTAAAATGCAGCGTAACATTCAGTGAGGTCTCTGCCTTATAATCACATCTCAGATGATTTACCTGCAAGCAGCAGGGAAGCTTGATAAAGATTAGTGACACGTGAAGAAAGCAAAAAAACCTTTAAAAAATTAAGCACTGCAGGTTCGCCTTGCTCAGTGTAGTATCAGAGTGCATTTTAGGGCCACACGTTCCTTCCATAAAGTGGCCTGCAAAAAGGTGATTGATCCACTACAAGGAAACTTCCTTCTTGTAGTTCTGGTCATTGGGAAAGACACCTCAAGAAACCATGCAAATGCAGGCTGCTATTAACTGCAAAGGGAAAACACCCTCACACAAGCAGGCCCAGGTTCTATTGGGCACAGCTTCTTTCTGCTGTCTGAAGCCCAAGCATGCAGTGGGTGAGTGAATTGTGCAGCCTCCATTAGCCGCTACTCATGTGCCCCAAGGGCTGTAGAGAGCAGCAATAAAACTGTCGTGAACCAGCTTGACAGTTTGTTCATCCTTCTGCTCAGCTGAGACTGTGAGCATGTCCTTCGGCTGTGCCCTGAATAAAAACTAAGGTTGGTCGTGATATTATAATACATCTGTACAAGCATTTCTAATATTGGTGAGCACATGCATGATCACAGCTGCACGGCAACACCATTTGTGGTATCAGATACTGGCTATAGCCCTTCGCTTTCAGGCACAATGATGTGAATCCACTTGATCAACTAGAATAAGCTAGTTATGTCAGATGCTGGCCTCGAAACAGTTCAATCCAGAGATTGCTCCTTTGGCAGGCTATCTCAATGGCAGCAGTATTACACATAGGAGAAGGGTATCTTCTCAGATAACTAAGACCTAAACCAGATGGACATCTTTTCTTTACAGACAAACTTGAAGTGAAAAGGAAAGCAGAGAATCCACAAAACTATTATAACTTGTTTCTTGTGCTCCAAAGCCTCCCTGACATGGACAGCTGTGAGCTGCATGTTTGGTTTTGAAGCAATCTATCTTCAAAGTCAAAGAACACAGTGATCATTCAACGAAGAAAGTCCAAAAGTGCACATGCAGGACTTCCATAGGAAATTTTTTTTCCTGTAAAGAAAAAAAAAAATTAGTCCTCTCCAGTTATCATGCTTTAAGCCCAGACAGTAACTCAGAACCATGC
>NW_009918941.1:0-9888 GCF_000696875.1 Nestor notabilis
GGCTCAGCCTTCGGCTGCAGACAAAGGAAGCGGTTCCGCCTGTAAATGTCAGTGCGAGTTCTCTTTTTTTAGCTTTAGAAGCAAGCTTTTGTACTCCTCCTGCAGCACGACGCCCGCCTCGCTCAGCACACCATTGGGACGGGGTGCTGGGTGCCCAGGCCCAGCCTTGGCACCTCACCTGTAGGTGCCTGCAAGGCCTGGTCCCTCCAAAAGCTGGAGAAACAGCATTTAATGTGTTTCTCTTTCCATGTGCGTTTAAACCCTAACTAAGCCCTTTGTGTATGCATTGCGTTTCTCTAGAAAAGATCAGTGAAACGGACACTTCCTGATTTTTAGCGTTTGCTGTGTCCTTGTCAAGTGAAAGGCAAAGTGACATTGAGACTGGCTTTAAATGTCAAACTTCAGTTTCAGTGCTTGCTCTATCCTGATTGCACTCTCTGGTTTGGATTCATGTGTGAAATGAATCTGAAGGGTTCAAATTTTAGCAGTAGTGAATAATTACAGACAATCAGTGGAATCTTTGGTTTGTGAGCAGCAGTGCTTTTGACTGTGCTTGACCTTTCTCCTGTGTAGTCAAGGTTGATTTTGGCTAAGTGACGCTTTGCAGAAGTTAGTTTTCAAGCAACTGACAGAAGTACATTTTTACCAGAACTTTGACATTACAAAGAAAAAGCTTCTCCCCCCGATTTAAGTTTTTATTTTTTAATGTAATCCTGATGGGATTGCACTGCAGTGTCTTGTGACGTGTTGGTGGCTGGGGACTCTCCACAACCCAGTGCTGTCACCCAGAACTTGGTTGCTGTTTCATGCTGAGACGGTTCTTCAGGAAGCTGTAACTTGGTGCTAGGTAACAGTATTGCTGATTATCCTCCAGGGAGCTGCTGCTCTAAGGGTGATGCCACAACTTTGAAGATGTGGAAAACAGGTCAATGCATATGAGATACTCAACATCTTTTCTGTTGTGCCTCTTCCAGAGAAACTTTTTGCTGTTAGAATTAGCTGCTGGACAGCTTTACTTTAGCATGTGACTGGGGCTGCCTTTAGAGTTCACACTAGGCCAGACTGATAAATAACTGAGCAATCAGGATTTGCACATAAGAGAAATGGAGGATCTCTTTTACTTATAGGTGGACTCTTTGCATGGGGAAGCGAGTAAATTTGGATACATTTGATGATGTTTAGGGAGTTTTGGCCATATTTGGTAGTTGCCATATGTGGACCTACAGCTTAGCTTGTCTTGTCTTCCTGCAGGAATCAACAGAGGTTTGTGTTTCTAAGTTGGGCTTTGCATTAATTTTCATGGCAACTTGAAAACAAACAGAATTGTAGCTCCACTTTAGGATCAAACAGCAAAGGCGGCTTCAGACCAGCGTGTCTTAAGCACCAAGAAGAAAATGATGTAAATAGAAAGGCTGTTGGGTTGGGGTTTCCCCTGTAAAGCTATTTTCATGTTAGTTCTTTACTGCTTTTCTAAATGCACCTTCCAAACCCCTGGATCACTGTACATTCTGCAAACAGTAATGCTCAGGATGGGGTTTGATGCAGTCTAACTTGATGCTTTTTCTTCATCTGTAGACCTTAGTTTTACCAACATAAGAGTTTTCTCTGTTTCTCCTGCCACAGTCATCTCGTTGCTCTCCCTTTTTCAACCAGCTCTTCCACACAGCTGCAAAGGGAGTTTCAGCACCAGTGTTCCTGCCTTTAGTTCTTGTTACTCTCATCACAAATCCAAGGTTCCTTAACGATTGTTTTTAAAGAGCCTCATAAATTTTCTACTAACTCAATACCTTCCTGACTCTGCACCTCAGCAGAAGTGCCTGAGCTGAGCTGTTGCTTTTCAAGCTTCATTTTTCAGTATTAGTTTAATGAAGAGGCTCACGTGGCTTTAGCTGGAGCAAACACTAGACGCAGTGAGAGTGCTTGTAGAGAACAGTAAATTTCCAGGTGTATCACTTGGAGTTATCCTGCCCTGGTAGTCATCAGTGACAAAGCCATGCCAGACAATGAATTTAGCATTCTTCTATGCCAGCCTTTTCCAGAACCAATATATGGGAAGCATGCCTGTGTGGGATGGAGATGGGTGTGGTGTAACAGTGAAAGAGCTACTCCCAGCCATTTGGCATGAGTGCTTGGGGATTCATTTTCTTAGGTCAAACAAGAATGTTTACAGCAGATGCAAATATGCTAAACACTTCTTTTGTTCTATGTATACTGTGTAGTCTGAAGCCTGAAAACAGTGTCTTCTAGTCTGTGCTTCGTTCTTTCAGAGTAAGAGCAACAGAAAGCTTATGAAGATTCATGAGTTTCCTTCCAGTCTTCCCATAGTACTTAAGGGCTTGATGAGGCCTGTTACTGGTGTGCTTGAAGCCTTGAGGGGTTTGACTTTTATTTTTACTTTGGTCTAGGACATACCTGTTAAATTTGGATGTTTTCTTCCCATTCTGGGCACAGGGAGAAACAAGAAACTCAGAACCAGGGTGTTTCCTTTGGGATCACTCTGAGAAAAAGGAAGTGGCTTTACTACCAACGTTAATCTCTAGAGCTTTGTGATTCAGGCCTGCGTTTCCTGCTGCTCATTCCATATTGTACCTTTCTCTGTGTTCACTGTCAGGGTCTTGGTTGTCCAGATCCCCAGGATATTCAGGTATCTTCTTGAGATGTGGTAGGTGTCGTGTACTACTTCAGGCATACCCTTAACTTCTGAGGGCGGAAACACCATCTTCAAGGCTGAAAACCAAAACTCTTCAGAAACTGGCACCTTTGTGTTTCTTCTTAGTCCACGTGCAAGTGGAATTTTCAGTGCACAGGGAGCAAACCTCAATTTAAGAAATGAACTTAACCACTTTATATGAACATTTCACTTACTTAGTGAAACTGAACATGAAGCTTGTTTGTCACTTTTGAGACCTCTCATGCTGGTGGCTTTTTGTGGTGCTGGGATCTGCCTTTTCTTGCTTATTCCTGCCTTATCAGGCTCTTGATGCCTTTGCTTGTTTTTATGGATTTTCCAAGCTGTTGTGTGACTCATTATTGAAACACTACAGCAACCACTGTGCATCCCGTGACAGCATCACTTATACAATGTCTGTGCTGGGTAGAAGTTTGGGTGTAGCCAGTGGGACTTGACGAGTCTTCCAAACTATTTCTGTACCCCAGCGGTAGTAGGAAAAAACCCCTCTGGCAGCAGCATATTGTTTGTCCACTGTGAAGTTAAAAGTTGGCAACTGTTGTATCTGCTGCAAATCTGGATTTTTAAAGGATTTTTGGGAAGGGGGTATTTAGGGCAGCTGCATTAACCTAAAAGGAATTGCACTTGTTTTGAAAGTCAGGCTTGTCAGCAGCTGGCGTAAGAGAAGTGTAAAACTCGGTGAGAAAGCCTCTGGAATATTGTTGGTCTCATTGTCTTCAAGAAAAGTAAATTAGATGTAAAAGGATTTGTAGGTGAAATGTCAAGGTTGTTTTGGCAGCTAGAGAGGAGGAAGGGACTCCGATGCCTGCATGTCATGTAAGACCGTGTTAAGTGGTTTATTTGGTATCATACCTATTAAAGAGATTGTTGCTGTATCGCAACTTACCACACTGAAGGAGGCAAGTTGTCTGCTTGCTTCGGAGTAGCCTTTCACCTACTCTGGCAGGAGAACTCAGGACAACTTAAAGGGAGTAACCAGTGATGTGATAAAACTTGTGTATGTGTCTTAGCTTGTAATAGACCAAATGAAGTTTTCTTTTGAACATGGGGGCATAAATACTGTCATTTGTAGAGAAACTACAGATTGAGAAAGAGCCCCATTAACAATGATACCCACTGTCAGTTCAGCTAATCCAAATGTCAGCAGTGCTCTTCTTCAGTAGCATCGACTGTAACCTCTTAGAAATGTGTCAGCTCTTCCTGAGAATGAAACTTCAATCTGGTTATTCCTTAGCACGATGTCTGCAAGGGCATTGCACACAACATGTTCTGATCAGCATTTGCAGTTGTACACCTTTTAAAAGTGCTCTTGGTACTTGTTGTAGCAGATAATTTTCCATTCGTAGGTAGATCAGGTTCTGTCAGAAATCACAGAAGGAAGCAAAAATAAGCAAAGCTGAACATGATGCAGTGAGGTGTTAATCATACCTATGTAGAAGGAAATGCTGCAGAAATCTACTGTTTACTTTGCTTCATCCACACTACTAATACTGTGAGCCTGAGATTGTTTGGGCCGTAGGTAGTGTCAGTGCAGGTTGACTGATGTCTGTCTGTCTGCAGTACTTATCCCTCTTCATCATTTAAGTGCCTATCGCCAGTAGCAGTTCAGCTGTGAAAATAAGGTCCATGGTTGCTCAACACCTTGAGAGGTTAAATAGTTATAACTGTGCAGGGAAGCTCTCATAAAACTTCCAGAAAGAAATAATAATTTAGTGTTCTCCTGTAGCTCTCAAAATCCACTGAGTGACTTCTCAGGCTTAAAGAAAATAGGTAAGAGATCTACCTGGTAAAAACCCATTTCAGAAACAAGGGAGTATTGTAGCAGGGGGGAAAAATACAAGGAACTACTGCTTTTTCCTGGAAGTAGATGCACACTTTAATGTTTTCGGTTCATTGTTTCTCCTTCAGTTTGTTCTTCAACATTGTCTCTCTTGCTTGTTGTGCCTTATTATCACTTAGCCAGTTATTCTTCCAGAACCTTTCTATTTCATGCAAGGGTAGTTTAAGGTCTACTGTAACTTTTAAAATGCCCAGTGTGAATAAGTAACCTTTCCCTTTGTAACTAGTTATCAGTCACACACAATCTGCCTTCAGGGTTTTGTATTTAACTGGGTTATTTCTTAGTCAAAACCTTGGGGGTGGTGAGTAGACACTATTTGGCTCTAAGTGGGATCCCATACCCACTGCTGGTGGAGCTGGTAGGAGAGTTGGTGCTGGCTCTGGGCGTGTGACTTCATAGGGTGGAGAACCTATCTAGGTGTGTGATTTATCTCATTTGCTGATAAAACAAGAAGTCTTAATCGGTTTTGTCTCAGTTCTGGTATGTTGATAAGTATTAGGTGCTGTAATTTACAACTTGTGTAATGCAACAGGTTGCACTTTGTTACCATTTTAGCTTTTCTTCTATATGTGATGTGGAATAAATTCAGTCACGGGTACATCCTTATGATATTCTTTTATCAGCAATTCATTGCTAACTCGGGTACGGATCTCAAGATACTGAAAGTTCAGTGGGATATATGGAGTGTCTCTCAGTTATTTGTGGTGGCATGCAGGGGCAATTCGTGCTGGCACCCATGTGCCTGCCAGGTGCTTCTGTGTATGAAGATTATCTGTAGCTGATGCAATGTTTGAAAGTATTCATCTTTCATTTTTAGGACAGGCTGATGCTTTTGGCCATGGGCAGCTTAGTTTGCCAGCTAGCCAGAACTTCCCACACGTAATGCTATTTATGTTAAACAGGGTTTGTTCTGAACTTTAACTGTTTAAATTGTTCAGTTTATATTTGCTCTGCACTAGATACAACATCTGGATCTGACTTACAAAAGCGTGCAGTGAAAGGCACATGTTACTAGTGTTGGCACTGGCTGGCTGCTCCCTGGGCAGTTAACCTCCTGTGGTGGCAGTCAAAACAACTTCGCATTTGCATTTCAACTGGTATTTTATCCCAGATGCTTTTAGCATTTTGAAGTAAATCTTTAAAAGTTTCAGTGCTGGTATCTCCACTTGCACAGTTTTGGGGCTGCAGCATCAGTCACTTTGTGCTTTGTCTTTGAAACTACATTACAACTGTCTCTTGCTGAGACATCTTGATACACCAAGTGTTTAAGAAAGTAGAAAGAGCCAGTTTTCGGACTGACACATGCAGCAAGTATTTAGTCTGGCAGTAGTATTTGTGTCTTTTCCAGCAGTGGAGTGTTAACTCTCAAAGGATTCTGAAAGGTCTCTGTGATATAGTTAAATACTTGAGAAGATTTCTGCTTTTGAAGTAATTTATTGTGAAATTTCCAATTGCTTTATTTACAGTGGTGGTTCATCTCGCTGCAGGCGTCTGACTGTGTCACATGAACACACATGTAATTCCTGCATGGGCTTGAATAGGGAATATCCAAAGAAATGGTCTTTCTGCAAAACTTTCTGATATACTAAATAGCTTAGAAAAAAGCCAGGGTTGTACAGTGCAATTTCAGCAGTTCTTCTCAGCTATGCAGTTTGTCTTAAGTGTCCTGCGGTTCCTAGCCTGTAAGAAGGTTATTATAAGTTAAATGGTGGGTACTGGAAGACAATATTTAATGTTTTACAGGGAAATCTAAGAAAATGAAAACCTGAGTAATCTTTTTCACTTGTTAGAACAGTAGTTATTTTGAATATGTACAGGGGAGTTTGTCTTAGCTGAAAACAGATAGTAGAAATAGAGCTTGGCATTATCCCTTGGCAGTGATACTGCCAACAGCAGTACCTTTGAATTTCCCTTTGACAGAGGGAAAACATGGTATTACATAAAAACTAATCCACTTTTCAGTTGAGTGTTCAGTTCTTGCTACTTCTGACATTTAAAATACCTCACAGATTGTTTTGCTTCTTATTTGCTGTGTATCAAATAGCAGAAAGTTTTCTTAAACTTTCTCACTTAGATTTCATCTATGTCAGTAGCAGTTTATTCAGTCTGTTTTAAAATCACATACTCATTTCCCATAAACCCCATTAGTTTGTTGAGAATGTAGAGTGTAAAGATACTGGTTTTATTTTAAAACCACACCAAAGGTAGGACAGGATGGCTCAAGACCTTGGGGAATGTAAAAATCTTATTATAAGGCAAAGCCAGTAAAGATGGATGTTTTCCAGGTGCCATTATGTGATGCTGGGCTGCTTGAATGTGCTCTGCCCATGTAGTGCCGTGGGTCTGGGTGGCAGCAGTAACTCCTGGCTCTGTGCCGGAGCAGGAGGAAGCATTTGACTGCTCTGGCAGTGCTTGTGAACCATGCTTTGGGAGCCAACAAGGTCATTTAGCTTAAATTAGATGAACTGACCTATCACCTGTAGGAGATAATGTTTATAAGTAAAAGAGGGGAAACATAACCAACCTCAAACTTCTGCAAAGAACCCCACATTGTCCATTTTGGACAAGGACAAGAAATAGATGCCAGTGATGGTGGGTGACTTAGTGACCTGATGGGGTGCAGTGGAGGTGTTACAGAGGAAGCAACTCCAGAGCCTGCTCCTGAATGCAGTTTGCTTTTGTGCCAAGATGACAAGGAATGCACATGACTGTCTTGCTGCTTCTTAACCAGACAATCTGTTCTCTTAAGAGTGGTACAAAGCTAAGCCAGAGGACCCGCTTGTGGACCATCTAGAGGGTGATTGTTGTGGAAGGCCCTAGCAGAATGTACATAAAGCTGTTTATAGCTTGCGAAAAGCAGACAGGAAGGCAGACAAACAAAGCCATTTCATGGATACTCAAGATAGAGCATGAAGCGTGCTACCATGAGTACAGATTCAGATTTCCTGCCTGGAGTAAGAAGTGAGCAAAGAAGAGCGGGTGGCATACACTTACCTTTGCTTGAAAAATTGAAAGAGGTTTTCATAATTAACCTTATCAGGTGCTTGCTAAGACTGCTTTCTTGTACTCTATACTAGTGCTGTAGTATAGTTGCTGTTAAGGTATTTCCCAAGAAGACTGATGTGCACATGGTTTGCTGATCGCTTGAGGGAACTCTGTAAGTTCTGGTGAGCTTGTTTTGTAACCACCTTGGGAGCCAAAAGCTTTGGGCAGTTCTTGTCAAACATCATCTTCTCATTGCAGTAACCCTGCTGCCAGTGAAGCAATGCTGTGTTCAGCACATCTGAGTGGCAAGAGTACATCTGGATTGTGTTCATCTTAAAGGGAAAAACTTCATGTAGAACATGAAAACCTTCATGTAACTTCATGTAAAGCAAGCATCATCATCCAAATTGAGGCTTAGTTTCTATTTCAAGTTGTAGATCTAGCACGTTGTTAATGATCTCTTAGTCTAGACTTGTCTGTGTGGCAGCAGAAAGCAAAGGGTTAATCCAGTCCTAAGATGAAGCTGTGGGACCTGTACAGAGGATTACTTTCTTCTTGAAGAAACCAGCAAAGGCGTTTCTGAGAATGCTGGGGTTGCTTTTGCATCAGCTTCTTCCCAGGGCCTGCAGAGGTGAATACAGGGACCTGCATTCCTGTAGCATTCTTCTAAGAACACAGACAGCCAAAGCAGGTGTCTAAAAGGTTGTGCACTATTTTTGGGAGAAATCTGATTAATGTTGATAGGCTGTTCAGAATCTGGCTATAACCTCCTGTCAGATAATCGTGCCAAGGGCGGCTCTAAAGCTTCCGTCTCAGTTTCAGATGGTGTCCGATGTGAAGGGCATTTGTAGAGGAGTAGAGGAGGCAAACTGAGTTTCACCTTCTCAGGCAAATTTTCATGCCTTTGCTAATAGTGGTGTTCTTTTTCTGAGCACAGCCTGAGCTCTGAGATTGCCTCTTCGTGCTTTCATCAGGAACATGTTATTTTAGCTTTATTTTGTTACAGAAACTTGCTCTTGAAATGGTCAGTCCCGTAAATGCTGAGGATCAAAAAGACTTTTGGAACCAATTCCAAGTAGAGATATTTTTATCTCATAAATAATACCTTCAGATGGTATTTTACTTGTATGATGAAGACCAGTTGAGGAAGTTCAAGATACTTCAGCGAAACAGCCAGCAGACTGTCGTAGCTGCTGCTTGTCTCTCTCTGACCACCCCCTTTTCCTATGTGCACCTTCCCTATTTGCCTCCGGGGTGGCTCAGCAGCTTCCCAAGCTTGGGCAGAACTAATTTTCTGATATCCAGGTGGTTTTCAATAACTGAGTGAAGATGGTCTGGATCATAGTCGGGTTTCATACTCTTGCTTGGCTGAAGCTGTAGGCAGCAGACTCCTTGGAAGGTGTAGGTCCCAGCACTGTGTTGATTATGTGGTTTTTTGAATACATGGCTAAAATGGAAGTTTAGTTTCTACAGAAGTTGGTATTACCAAATAGAAAGTGTTGTCCCTCTGAGCACATAGCTTGAGAAAAAACTTTGGGCCACTGAATAGTGAGGAAGAGTTTCTTTATCATTTCTGTATTAGTGAAAATCTTAACAGCCTCCACATTTGAAATAAAAACTCTTCTTTCTTTTTAATGGGCTGGTGAAAGGTTAATGGGATCAAAGCCTCCTCTTCCTCCCACATTCCCCAGTACTTATTCTCTAGTAAAGTCAGCCTCCTCACTGACTCCTCAGCATTAGACTTTTACCTTCTCTCCAGCAAATCAGATTATATTTAGAATTTTGCCTGGGAGCTGATGTCAGGAGTTCTTACAAATGCTTAGAAATTCCTTTTCTTAATAAAAATGTTTTTCAAGGAGGTGCCATGTCCTACTTTTTAGTTACTGAATATCGTAAGTGATATAAAGAATTAAAAACCTCATTTTGGAAACCGTTTCTGTTCATATAACTCTGGTTTTGTGTTTTCTTCTAGGGGTAGCAGATGGTGTAGGTGGCTGGAGAGACTATGGGGTCGACCCTTCTCAGTTCTCAGGGACTCTAATGCGAACGTGTGAACGTTTAGTAAAAGAAGGACGGTTTGTACCAAGTAACCCTGTTGGGATTCTCACCGCAGGTTACTGTGAGCTGCTGCAGAACAAAGTACCTTTGCTTGGTAAGAGAACACAAATACATAAACTGGATTGTAATTGTTTGTTACTTAGACGTGTGCTTACTCAAGGTTGCTTTGATATGTTACCAGCTTCTACAACAGTTTTGCAGGCAGTTACCTTTTAATTACCCGAAGAACAGAGAAATGAAGTAATCTTGGTAGCACCCTTATTTTCTCTTGTATGTTTAAAAACTGTCTCGATTCATTCAGTGATACAGGGAAAGA
>NW_009918941.1:9919-27104 GCF_000696875.1 Nestor notabilis
CCTGCGTGTGAAGGGTGGTTCTTCAGCAGCGCTCGCAGAGGGTTTGCAGTAGGAGGCACTCGCACACGTGCAGCATGTACACTCCTGCTCTGTTACATGTGTATAAATAACTGTTCTCTACTGAAAACTCCTGATGGTTGGTTGTGGCTTTTTGCTAAAGCTATGCAAGCAGAAGTATTTTTCTGATGATAATCAGACATGGTTCTGCTCATTCCTTGCCTTACTGCTTCTGTTGCCTTGTATGTCCAATGAACTTTAAATCTAATTGGTTGGCTGGAGTCATTTAGATCGTACAATCGCTGGTACGGTATAATATTTTTACAATTCCTTGTGGGGGATTCATTACAGGCCTTTTGGAAAGCAAACTCAAGTAGATGCTTGGCATATTCTCTGTCAAACTTGATTTTAGGCAGGGCATCCAACTGTCTTGGGAGTGGTGAGCAGATAGAGAGGCAACATTTGGGCTCTGCTGACAGCCTTGAGAACAGGATACTTTTCTAAAGGGCATGTGACCTCTTATGCACTAAGAAAGCGTCACCCTGCAAGATACACATGCTTCTCACCTGACCTTAAAGTTCTATGCCAGGGGAGTGCTGTGTAAGCTATATTTAACTTGTGTGCTGAGCTTCGGAACAGATGTTCTGGCATTATATGCCTAAAGAATAGGTTGGAACCTCAGAAGTGACCTTAAGTATCACTAAAATAGCAGTGGTCGGTAATTACCTTAGGATTTTGTGTGTTTAGCAGTGCTTACTTGTGCAAAGCAGATGTAGCTGTAAGTGATCCACAAAGTGGGCCACTGGTGAGAGCTCTCACAGCGGCTTTGTAGACGGAGGCAGCACTGCTTGGCTTGACCTTTCGAATGCTGAAAAGCAGCATATGCTGAGTCACAAGATCTGCATTCCACACATGGCCTCCTGGTTACACTCTGCTAATAGAGTTAGAATTTGGAACTAATGATCCTTGGTGTTTCTCCTTTAACAGAGAACAGTATTTTTGGAAGTAGAAACAAAACCCTGGAATTACCGTGGCAATGAGCATTTAGAGTTTATTTAAAATAGAGAGAAGGGAGAGGACTTCATTAAGGAGGATTCTTCAGGCTATTAACTTTTCCTTGCTGTCGTGTTTCAAGTCTTGACATGTAGTTCATCAGAATTGAATCTAGCAAAGATTTTAAGATAAAACTGAAATGGGAGGGAACTGTGGCATTTAATTAAACGCTATTCTTGCACTGCAGAACAATCTCGGATGCTGTCACATATAAAATCTGAATTTTTCCCAAGATACTGCTTTGATTTGCCACTCAGTAAGAGTGGAGAAGATCCTCTGTATTCACTAGAGAACAAATTAAGAGCAAGTGTATTGCAGTGAACTCCCTGTGTTAGGAAGGGAAACATCTGGAGTAGGTGATGCCTAGAGCCAGCTGGACTTGTGCAAGCCTGATCATAAACTTAGCTCATTGCAAGCCTGTGGTCTGTCCAGCATGTAGCTGGACGCTCCTACGGGAAAGAAATCCCTACAGGAAGGACGTTAGGATAGAAGGTGAAGAGTATTTACCAGCTGGTGATATGGAGACTTAACTTAGAGGCAGAAGTCAAGAAGAAGAGCTTTAGCTGTATGTCATCATCTTCAGGAGTGAATGTTCTTTTGGTGGATGAGCTGTTCTCTGTGCTGAAATTAAGTGATTGCTGTTTGCTGCGGAGGTGTGTGTGGGTATTTTTGTAGTACAGTTGTGTCTGTGGCTTGCAACCAAGCACAGCTGGTGGCTTCTGCTCAGTGAATGAATCAAGAACTCCTCTGTGCCCTCAAGCATGGCTGGGATAGTTCTGAGCATGGTTGACAAGTAGATACGTTTCTGTTCTGTCCTGCTTGAACCTGGAATAGCATTTGTTTCTGAACCATGTTTCCTTTAAACTTGTGAAGTTGGTATCCTGAAGACGTGAGAGGATTAATGTTTTTTAAACATGCAGATAGCTCTCCAGAGCCATGCTGTGAAGAAAAGCATTTTGCTGTTCTGCCAAGAGTAATGCAATAACACCTAATACTTAATTGCAAGCAGTTTTTTACTTGGCGTGGTTTATTTACAGCTGATGAGTGAAACTGTGTGGAGAGCACCCAGCATTGTATGGATGCTGCTGGAATTCTATTATCTCAATGATTTTGGAATTTCAGTATTTTATGTGACTTGTGTAAATCCAGTCCTATAGCAGAATGTGCTGACATATGTTGGGGTGGAAAACTGTAAATAAAGTGGAACAAAACAGGTATTTGTCAGCATAATGTGTTTACCAAAATCAGAGCAGGAAAAGTAAGTTCCATGCAAAAATCATAGGTTGGGTTGTGAAGATTTCCAGCATTTTCCTATCTTTATATTAATTTTGGCATTATGATTTCCATTTCTCATTTGTAAGCTTTGAATAATTGGACTGTGAATCGAAGCAGTGAAAGCAGTTTCTGTAAGGCCAACTCCAGTTACCGTGTTCTGTTTGCAGGAAGCAGCACAGCCTGCATAGTCGTTCTGGACAGGACAAGTCATCGTTTACATACAGCCAACTTGGGAGACTCTGGATTTTTGGTAGTCAGAGGAGGAGAAGTTGTCCATCGATCCGATGAGCAGCAGCATTACTTCAACACTCCGTTCCAACTGTCCATAGCTCCACCAGAAGCAGAAGGCGTTGTCTTGAGTGACAGGTAAGATGGGAGAGGAACTTAAATCTTTAATCCATGTACGTGGTCAGCTCCGGAAGGTTGCAGTTCTGCTGCTGTGGTGCTCTGTGTATAGTGCAGTGTAGCACGTGGGATTTAAGCATGTGTCTTATCCGAGGATCTTATACCTGCCTCTGTCTTGAGGTACTGTGGGCATTTCTCACCTTGCGCTTCACAGACTGTTGCACAGTCTGAATTTATGGAGCTAATGATGATGATTCATGGTGGCATATTCCCATAGTCTGTGGCATGTTCTGATCCATGGGATCCTCCCATGGATCTTACTGTTGCTCAGTAAGGCTGCTCCCTAAAGCCCGTTGTCCTGCATGAGGGGCTTATCTTGCCAGGAGCTTTCATCCCCAGTCCCTGTCTGTCCTCTCCTGATGCTGGTCTGGAGTAGGCTAATTTAGATAGCTTGGCACTGAGGTAGTAAGTACTTGAAGAGAGCAGAGGGACGTGTGACTCTAACTGGTGTTTCCAAATAGCTGAGTTTCCCACAGCATATTGTATTTGACCAAAACGAGCAAAAAAAAAAAACCCTGTTTGGCAGAACACCAAGCTGGGAAATGAGAGTATTAGGAAAGGACAATCTGTTCACAGAAATGAGTTGTTTCAGAGGCAGACTTGTACTTGTGTCTTCCCCGAAGAATGTCAGGCTGATCCATCCTCTGACTTGGTGAAGTCTCGCCAGTAATATTAAATAAGAATTAAAAACCCCAACCTTCAAATATGTATTAAAATTCAGCTCTCAAATAATACTTACACACTCATTGAAGTGATGTATTTCCTGGTGTAGTGGGAGGTGTCCCTGCCTATGGCAGGGGGTTGGAACCGGATGATCTTATGGTGCTTTCCAACCCAAACCACTCTATGATTCTATGATATTCTTTGTCCGAATACAAGGAGATGATAAAGATCTCTTCTGCATACAAGGATCTTCAGAGAGAGACCACACTATGTAGGGAATGCAGTAGCTATCTTTTTTGTACAAGGTTTGTACTCTATGATCTTGAGGGTCTTTTCCAACCTAATGATTCAGTGAAACACCAGTGCTGATGCAGTGAGGGCTGTGACTTCAGTGCCAAGATGATAATGTTCTTTTTGCAAATGTGAAGTTGTTGAAACTCCTGACCATTCTTGCATGTGGCTTTATTACTTCATTATAAGACTGCAGAGAGGAAGCTGGGGCAGCACTCTGAAATTAGAACCTTTAATCAAACCTCTTCATTTGGCTGAAATGAAACAATCGTTTGGAGTTCCAGAGCTGTAAAAGAAAGAAAAATCTTAATTTTTCTGAGTTTGTGTGTCCTTCCTGGCAAGGCAAAACCCAAAAGCACAAGGAAGATTGATAATGTCCACTGGAGTCAGCAGTGTGAGTCATCCCACAGTATGGAAAGGCAAGATAAATGAGCTCCTGCACTTCAGTTCTGAGTCGTGATTATAGCTCTGGCTCTGCTCTGTTCTTGATGTTAATTAGTATTCATGGATGTTGTCTAAATGCTTCTGCAGCACCTTCTTTTTCATCTGTTGTCCCAGTTAAATGTTACATTTGGCTATCTATGGGCATAGGCAATCTTCACTCTGTCAGCCTTCCTGAAGCTACACATCAGCCAAGCAAAGCAGCTCTTCTGCTTTCTGGCACAGCCAAATGGCATCGGCCACAACAAAGATCTTTGAAGAATCTTTTAAGAATGAAGGGTTTGTCACTGCCCTGCTCCTGAGAATCAGATTTGGCAGCAATATCCATGGTGAAACTGGGTATTTTCTCCTCTTGGTGTTGTGTAAGGTATTGCGTGTGAGCAGACCAACTGGCTGTGGTCTCCTGGTAGCCATTTCCAGGGGTGTTTCATATCCCATTGCATTAGAAAGTGATTCAGAGCCCTTAAGTGTTTTGGCCATTCCTGTTATGAATTGGCCTTTCGAGTAGAGCCCTCTTACATACTTCAGATGAGTGGGGAGGAAGCCCTGAGCTGCCATTCTACTTAATGGTTTCCATGGAGATCCACTTGTGAAGCAGATTAGTTTGCAGGATTGTTCATCTGGGAATTCTAAATGCAAATCCTTTGTGTGATAGCTGGAACGTTACCTGTTTGCAGTCACAGCTCCTCTGTTGTAGCTTTCTTGACAAGCCATCCCGGTGCTAAAGCTCCACAGTTAGTGATTATTTCTTCCTTTTGCAGAAAAACAGGTAAGAGTAGTGAATTACAAAAGCTGTTGATGGGTTTGTTTGACATCACTTGGTGTCTTGGTGAAAGCTGGAGTCCTTTCCTCTAACATATCTGTCATCTTCACAGCCCTGATGCTGCTGACAGTACTTCATTTGACGTCCAACTTGGAGACATTATTTTGACTGCAACAGATGGACTGTTTGACAACATGCCTGACTACATGATTCTGCAGGAGTTGAAAAAGCTGAAGGTAAGCGTGTGTATTCGGAATCTCTCATGTCTTTTGCACTGGTTATCCCTTATAGTTACAAACATTACTTTTTATGCATGTAACTTGTGTATTTTATGTAAAAGACCCACCACACAGTGCTGTCATACAGAGACTTTTCAGTTTCCCCTGTGTGAGCAGGGGAGAGGGATCTCTTGGATTTGCACCCAGGCTGAATCCAGAAGCAGCAGCTTGGGCATAAATTGCCCAGGTCACTGACTAGTGATGGAGAGGAGGAAGGAGGAGGGGAGATGCTCAGGAACAGGACCTTGTATTTTACCTGTACTTGAAGAAGCATCTCTCAGGGCTTATTTGAGGGGGTGAGCTGTATACTCCTAAATAACGTGAAGCTTTTCTGAAGGGTTATCAACAGTCACTGTGAAGCAGTATGAGCTGTGTGAATTGTGAGTTACGTGTGCTCCAAGATAATGTTCCATTAAAAAAAAATATTTCCTGGCAACTTTTCCAGGTTAGTGACCACAAATGGTCTTTCTAAATAGCAAAAATACATTCAAATGTTTTAATTTGGATGAGAATATTTAGCTTAAGGCTGTTTACTTACAGAAAGTCTACTTAGGAGATATCAATATGTATAAGCTCCCTGAGGAAACTCCTTTGCATGAAACACAGAGCAGGTTAACGTGTAGAATTACAGTGTGGTTTTGGAAAGGTTCTGCCTGCTCTCACCCTGCAGCTACATAAGTGGTAGGTGGTGTCAGGCAGCGGGTCCTGGCAGACACAGTGTCTCCAAGGCCTCTGCACATCAGGCAGGCTCATGTTTCCCCCTCTCTGTGGTCCCCACTGTCACTGTCCCCTCTTCTCAGTGCACTATTTGGGTCTGAAACGGAACACGTGAGCACAAGCTGTGGGAGAGGCTTTGTCTGGTTAGTGGAGGTAGTGACAGCACTGGAGGTGTGTCAGGGTTTGGAAGGCCCTGGTGGGCTGGTCACTGACCTCTGGGGCTCTTGCTTACACTATAGCCAGATCCTACCTCTTGATCACTGTATTCCTGCCTTCCTCTTGCCTGTGCAAAGGCGAGGTTGGCCAAGGCTGGTGCTGGAAGTGGAATTCCCTTGTGGAAGAAAGAAAGTTGAGCTCCACCTTTTGGCGCGTTTGGGAAAGGCACCGAACTTCCCCGTGAGGTTGAGCCAAACGTTAATCATGGAAATGCCTGCTAATTCCCCAAACTGCGGGGACAACTCTTGGAGTGACAAGGCATTTTGAAATGGCTGCAGGCAAAAAGAGCAGTGGTGGTTGTGTCGTGTTGGCTTGAGTAAGAGAAGTTGAGTTCTTGAGTAAGGAAAGTCTTGGAGTAAAGCAGCAGAGTTACTGAAACTGGAAAAAAAATAGCACTTAAAATGCAGCCGGTGGAAGTTTGTGTCCTCAGGATGGTTTTTCTCCTCGAACTTCTAAAGTTCTCCTTGCCCCCACGTGTGCTCTTGTTGGTTTGGGTAAGAGGGTCAGAGAAGTAAGACTTGTATTCAAGGGAAGACATAATTACCTCAGGAGAGCCCACTCCGTGCGGGAAGGACGGCTCTTACAGTGTGAGCTGTGAGCAGAGCTGTCACACACCCCTTTCCTTCAGGTGAGACTGTTCATTTTGAGTGTTAGGCTTCCAAGTTCTGTAAATCCCCCCAAACTAAGTCTTCATCTGGTAGGGAGCATGAGCTCTGGCCTTCAATTGAGACGCTTTGCAGTTCTAACCCAAACTTGGAAAGCCTAAAAGATGGGGAGGGTTCCATTTGCAAGAGAAGGTGCCCTAATCTGAGAACGGAGGGGGTCTGGCATTCAGGGATCCCTAACACTGACATGCACTGGCAGAACAGTTACCAACACCGTGGGCCTTATTCCTGTAAGAATAAACTCTTCTTCCCCCTTAATTTAGAACTCCAACTATGAGAGCATACAGCAGACTGCGAGAAGCATTGCTGAGCAAGCTCACGAGCTGGCATATGATCCCACTTACATGTCGCCGTTCGCACAGTTCGCATGTGACAATGGGTTGAATGTGAGAGGTAAGGTGTTTTTTTCCCTCCTCCTCCCACTCTCGCTATCTTGAAGAGCTCTTGAGCACAGTGAAGTTCTGTTGTCCCAAAAATCCGACAGGAGAACGGAGTGTTGGGAAATGTGCTCGGCAGGGGAGCACCGCACTGGGGTGCTGGCTTTGGCGAGGACACCAGCTCTTGGTATAGATCATGGGAAGCTCCTGTGGGGAAGCTCCTGTGGGAAGCAGCTGGAGCACAGAGAACACAACGTGCTCATTATTATTTCATTTCGTTTTAATCTAATGCGTACCCTCCTGCCCCAGGAATCCTGCCTGAGAGGAGCTCTCCAGGCTCTGGAGGAAACTGCTTGTTCCTTGGATTGTGGGGGTGGGTTTTGGGGTTGGTTTCATTATTGATGCTTTTTAGCCAAGATGCTGCCCACTCTTTGGGGTTTGATTTAGTTTTTTTGCTTGAAGTTTCTGACCCTTGTACTGCACCGTCAGCAGCCCCATCCTCATCCCTATGGTAGGGGGTTGGAACTGGAAGATCTTAAGGTCCCTTCCAAGCCAAACCGGTCTGTGATTCTAAGAGTCTTAAGTGCCTTTCCTAAGGGTAGAGACAGTAGCTGTAAAGCTTGGGCTCCACGTTGCTGCAAAGCTCAGTCACTCAGTAATGAAGCTGCAGATCTCCCCAGTCCACAGGACTGGTCCGTGTTCCTGCCTAACAGGATACCTCTGAGCTGTTTCTGATTTGAGTGGATTCCTGCAGCTGTTTAGGCTTGAAAAGTGACTGCTAAAAACATTAAGTGGCTTCTAGAAAGATACACAGTAATACAGTGCTGGAGAAGAGGTGTTTGGTCAACAGTAGAAATTCCTGAGCAGATCTTCATTGCAGGTTGCTTGTACCAAAGGGATGTTGGGGTTTTGTACATTCATTTCACAGTGTGCTAGAAACCAGGCTTTCTGCTCTGCTGGCTGGCGGCGATTGTGAGGCCTCTGTGCTCCTTTTAAGAGCTTGTGCTCTCACCACAGCACAAAAGGAGAGTGCTTTTTGCTGTGTCAGGTGTCGCTGCTACCCTCAGTTGTGTTTCAAAAGGAGGTGGAGGAAGCAGAGCTCCTGTGTCTACACAAAACAGTTCTTCAGGATTTAAACTATCTCTAATAAAAGAGCTTTCCATGGGGGAATGTCTCGGATTCTGAGGTGACTGCTGTGGCTGGATGAAATAGTTCTGCTTTTCTTCCATTACAGGGGGGAAACCAGACGACATCACCGTCCTTCTGTCTATAGTAGCCGAGTACACAGACTGAGCTGCCCGCAGCGGCAGCCCCCGTTCGCCCCCCCAGCTCCAGCCCCACACCCGGTTTCCTGCTGGCAGGATCCTTCCTTCCTTCCTTCGCAGCCGAGCTCGGCAGCCGGTTCTCGAGCCCGTGGCCTGAAGCCCTTGTGAAGAACCACTCTCCTAGCACACTGGTCTTTGTCTGCCAGCAAGAAATGAAGAAGCTCAAGGCTTGAAAAGCATGTGTCCCAGAGCTTAATCATTGTCCGTAAAAAGGGGGAGGATCGATCCCACGTCGTTACTGCATTTGAAATGTGACTTCCTTTCAAAGGAGTAGAATTGGTTTCTCATCTTTCAAACTAGATTCAATAGATACAACCTCTCCAGGAGGGCATATTACTCTACTTACTAGAAACGTTCACTATTCATTAGAGGGTATGTTACAGAACACAGTTTCATAAGCCTAGTCTTGTTACAGTGATAGCTGAGGTTTCGTGTTTCTAAGCTCCAGTTTTCAGGAGATTTCTAACTGCTGTAAACATCCTGCTCTTGCCATCCATGGTGTCAGCCTTAGGAGCCTTTTCTAGTACGGGATTTCCAAAACAAAAATCCATACTTAGTTCAAGTTCTATGGATGCAAATGTGTTTTGTGATTCAGGTGCTTTAACTGTGATCTTAAGAAGTTCTGCAGATCATTTGTCCGTAATGGGCCTGGTATCGGGGTGTTTGGGCTGTGGAGAATTTTAATTTCATTTAATTTCATGTTCTTTTTTTAAGTACAAATTCTAACTCGGTGTCAGCAAACTGAGCAGGGCAGAGCCGAGGTCCTTGCCCGTCGCACCGGTGTGGCGTGATGAGAGAACAGCTCATCCTCAACCCTGCCCTCGCTTCTGGCAGCTGATGCTCTTGTTACCGAAGCTTAATTTGTGTTCAGAATTGCCACTCGCTCGTGTAGAACAGAACGTGCTGCACCCACTGAGGTCCAGTTGATCCTTTGACTCGCAGACGAGCACCTCTCTCTGCTTCTGCTGTGGCAGCAGCAGGAAGTACAGAACCTATTAATGAATAATCAGCTAAACTTACATTTCAGTAACTCAAGTTTAGGGTTTGGGGAATGAACCTTAATGATGTTTACAGTTCTCTAACAGCCACTTTGCAATACGACATTTCCTTTCGAATGACCGTAGCTCCCGTTTGTTCCCCCCTCTTCCAGCAAGCTTTCCTTTTCCTTTCCTGAGGTTCATACAAAACAAGCTGATAGCTGTAAAGATATATATATTTTTGGTCAGGTTTTTGGTTGGTTTTTTTTTTTTTCCCATTAACTTTTTTGCTGGTAGAAAAGTCTGTAGAAATAAATTAAAGCCATGTTTTTATATATAAAAAGTCGGGTAATGTTGCTGTTTAGGTGAGTGCAGTTAAACTTGGTCAGTAAGTAATCTTACCTGCTCTCCAGAGGAGATTTTTTACTACCTGGTTTATTGTATTAAAACTGTTTAAGTTTGAGGTTACCTCAACCTGTTTAAAGAATTTTTGTGGACTTGTACTGTATATTTGCGTAACTATGTCAAGCTTTTATTTAAGGTCATTTAACATGTACCATGTACATGTCATTTTACTATATTTCAATGCGTCATGCTTGTAACAGGCATTTCAGTTATAATAAGTGATTAATTTGGAAGCTCTTCAGTAATTTATCTGCTATTCCTAAATTGGCATCACGTTAGCGATGGATTTTACATCACCTTGTAATTACTTGTCAAAATGCCTTAACCACCCTAACTTGACCAAAATCTGATTTTGGTGAGGGTACGGGGAGGATGATGTTAATGAAGAAGAATTACTGAGTTTTGTGCTACCTGGAACAGTGAGTGGTGGATAACTTTGCACAAATTGTCAGTCCTCGTTGCTTTCTACAACGGAACAAGCTGTTCCCGGCTGTCTCCTAGAAGGAATGTATCCACGCTGCAGCACAGGGCTTTGTTTCTCGCGTTTGGGAGGGACGTTTCTCTCTCACATCTTGGGTGTCTTTTACATTTTACTCTCCAGTATTTACTGTCGCGCTTCTTGATTAGAGCAGATTTGATCAATTCTTCTTTCCCTTCCCCTTCCCTCCAAGCGGTGCCCCTGTAGACCCGGACTGTTGCACTCTCACCCCTCGCTCTCAGCACGCTCATCCCCAGCCCTCGGTAGTTTTTCCCCTCTCTGCTTCCTAGAGGTAGGCACGGGGAGACGTTCGCGGAGCGGATGGCGGAGGCGCTCGTCCCCTTGTGCTGTGCTCTGCGGCTGCGGTGCTGGCATCGGGAATTCCCGATTGGAAGCCGTTGGCAGCTGAGCACTCTCCGCAAACCCGTTTGCCTCGTATCACACCGTGATTATAGTTTTTTATTCTTAAGAACAAATTTGGGTTTTGATTCACAAATCATGAGTTAATCCCTCACCGGACACACCAAAGACCAGTAAAGCTTATAGCTTTTCCATCTGTTTATAAAGCAATACTGTATTATAAAGAATTGATATTTTTATCACATGCTTGATTGTTTTGGGGTTTGGTTTTTTTTCCTTTCTTTTAAGATGTGCACTCGAAACATATCAAACCTGATTTCTTCCTATGAACTTAAGCTGTCTGCGCACAACAAATTTAATGGAAAAGGAAATGACAGGGCCCATCCTATCAAAATCCTTGTAAGCGATGCATGAAGCAGTAACACTTCCTAGGAATTAGCTTATTGTGGCTACTCACGAGAGGAGCAGACAAGAAGGGTGTTCATGCCATGGAAGCGTGCGTGAGCGGAGCGCGGGCTGACTCCCAGCTGCACGGAGGGTTTCTGGTTGTGGTCAGGAGCTGGTGGATCAGGAGCGATGAGCTGAAGGAAAAGGAAGAGTTTTACATGCCAGTAACACGCAACACCCGGAGCTGGCGGGTGTTTGGGCAAACCAGGGCTGAGACGTGGTGAATGGTAAACTGTGGTTCCTTGCTCCTTTTACAGCTATCTTTGGGAGACCTGCGACATCCGGCTTCCCTCTAAACGTCCTTTTTTTGGTGTCTGTGAAGGTTAAATGGCTTAAAAAAACCCCAAAATACAGACCTTGGGACCAGGCAGTTACAGTGAGTCAAGGAGAAGGGAGAGGTGAGGGTTTGGCAAAGATGTGGAGGGTTTGGTGATAGAACCTCCGTCTCTTGGTGTTGGACATCCCTTCCCTGTGGAAAACCCCAGCTGTGTGGGTAGGAAGGGGCTGTATGAAGCAGTTTCTCACAAAGATGGCTGAAATAATGAAGCAAATCTGAGTCTGTATCTAATGAGGATGCTTTTTTGTTGTTGTTAAAATGAGACTATCATCTATGCTTACCTAAGAGGCGATTATGTGAATTTCATGTCTGAGGTATAACTTATGCAGGAATAGTTCTGTAAATACATTTAAATGAATTGTAAAGATATTTAATAAATATAGTATTTATACTAAAATGTGCTTTTTAAAGTAAAGTCGACTGCAAACCCTCTGTTTGTCAATGCAGTAATGTCGGTGGTGGCACAGGGACCTGCAGCCACCGCTGTGGGTGTAGGGCTCTTGTTTAGACCTTCACTTGGTATTCCCAAATCCCTGTGTGAATGGAAGTGGGCTTTCACAGGAATCTTCACGGGAAATTTGGTATTTTATCCCAGAGTAACTTTGGGAACACCGCCACCGAGTTGTGGTGGAAGAAGCAGTGGGAGGGAAAAGAATAACGAGAGTCTGAAACACAGAAGCCTCTTGAACATCACCTTTATTGGTTCAGATGCATTCCTACAACACTGAAATGCCTCAGTGAAATGCCAGTTCCACACCAATCCTGTAAAGCTCCGGCTGCTCCCCAGCAGTAGCGTGGCTGGCGCTGCTCGAGTGGGTGGATGGGTTTGTTTTTCCAGCACTCAACTTCACAACAGCAGCTTCAAGTGGTGAGTTCTCCAGCAGCAGGAACAGGCGCTGAACAGCCGAAGCTGTTCCTACCCAACACGTAACGAACCCCAACCTGGTCAGTCGTGACCTGAATTTACACTAGAACAGCAGGTAACGGTTTAGGATGACCTGTGCTGGTGGCCAACAGGAACAGTGAGTAAACTCTTAAGTGACAAAGTACTCGGGATTGAGTTCTGTCCTTTTCCATGGATCTGTCTTGCATGAAAAGAGACAGGCACCGTTTGAGGGGGATTTCCACTCCCCACACTCCAAACAGTTACTCATGAAGTGCTGTTTACCACAACAGCTCAGAATACAAAGAGTTTCCATCAAGTTCTAACTTGCAGAACAGCAGCTAAACTTTCTAGAACCAGAAACAGCTCCACTGTTACCCCATCAAACACTCTTTTATCTTTCAAGGCAACCCCCAATAGTCTTTAGGTTCAAATGCTTCATGGCACTAGAGGATTGGGGAGCTCTGCATGTTGCCAAAATCCTCTTCTGTGTCGCTAGCTGTCGCTAGACTATGGAATGTGTGACTGATGGCATCCTCCTTACAGGAAACTGCTCCAAAAAACAAGGAATGAAACTGGAAAATACAATATTTACACAAGTCAGAAACTGTGATACAGAATTTGGGGTTAATTATTTCTGAAGCTTTTGGTACTTGAAGATCTTCATTAGTCTACAGCTGTTCCATGTAAACCAGACCTGTGAGTATTACCAGCATCAAACATGGTGGGAGTGGTTTTTGTCAGCTCTGCTGCTGTGAGAGCTGCTTCCATTGAAAGGCCACAGGCAGAACTGAATACCAACAGGTAGTAACCCCCAGGCTACGTGTAGCTAAACACCAGCTGACGTATCCCACCCTAAATACAACTGAGAGCCTCCTCACCTTCTCATAGTGAGACTCTCTTGCCAGCACTGCACGGGCTGTGGTTGTTTCTTCTACCCCTGTTTTATCTCCCTCTGTGGCTCCAAGAATGATTTTTCTCTCTTGTTCTACCAAAGGACTCGCAGGTTCCGCTGGCTCCGTGCTCAAGGTGTTTCCATTCCTCTGTGGCTCTTTGGAAGCATTTGCCTGTGTGCTGCTGTCTTTATCCATGGAGGTGTTTCCAGCTTTCCCTGTACGTGTCTCCAGGCTGGATTGGAGAGAGTAGGTCAGGTTAGTAACTGGCTTTTGTGTGTATAGAGTGTCTATTTTGTGTTAGTGAAATCGTTATGGCTTTAAGAGTGGATTCTCAACAAGTCCCTTCCCTTCCCCTCCTACTGCAATAACCCTGTGGAGATAAAGGAAAGCAGAAGCTAGCACAGAGCGTGCTCTCTTGCACTGTTTTATTGCTGTAAATGCTCCTTAGGTGGTCCTGAACTCACCTACTTCACTGGTTTCCTATAAACAAAGACTCCACTACCCTGCAAGAACGAGCCGATTCCTTTTCATCTTAAATCTGGCTTGGCTGGAACACTTCAATTTTCCATCCTCCCTCTCCCACCCCTGAAGCCCACCGTCACCTTTCCCGCTGCGGTGTGAAGCCGGGCGGCTGCTGGGAAGTCGTCTCCTTTTCAATGTCAGACAAAGTAGCCAAGATAAAGCTGGCTTCCAGCACCAGATCTTCAATGCTGAAAGCAACTGGTCTAAACACAGATATTCAGAGACTTAAACCAGCGTGTGTAATTACACGTGTTGTGGGAGGAAACAGCTCGTGCAATTCTACACATACAGATTTAAAACGTGCCCCCCCTGAAGAGCTGAAAATGTGATGGATTTGCTGCTGCAGGATGTAAGATGGTTGCAGATTTAAATGCGCCAGTGAGCAAATGCTGTACTACACAGTACTGTACTTAGTCAAATCAGTTTTAAATATTTAAGTTAAAACTATATTTTGAGCAGAAAACTTACTGTTTCTATAGACTACTAAATAAAACCATTGCCTGCATTAGCATACCTCTGCCTTGATGTGGGTAACTTGTGACCCACACCGTTAGGAAATAGTAGCAGCTGTGTGAATCTTGGTCCATGGAAGCGGAGGCAAGTTCTCAATTTATTTATTTCTTTGTCTAGCACAATGAATTTTCTCAGTATAAAATATATCAGTATATATTTTAATGAGGTTGGTCCAACCAGCAGGTTGGACACAGGGGCTTGGAGCAACCTGCTCTAGTGGAAGGTGTCCCTGCCCGTGGCAGGGGATGGAGCTGGATGAACTTCAAGGTCCCTTCCAACCCAAACAAGTCTGATTCTGTGATTTGTCGGAGAGCCTGAAGCAAGCACGTGACTTCTATATAGGTGCTCATTACTCAGCATGGGCAGCTTAGTAATGCTGTGCCTATGTTAAGTGCTTTTTGCGTAATAACAGACTATTTAACCCTGTATCACAGATCAGAAATAGAGCTTTTGGTACAAAACTGTCTCTGTTTTATTGTTCCTGTTAAATATTGAGTAACCTGTGGACAAAACCTGAGTGTAGAAGTGTAACTGCAGCAGTTCTGGTCAGGTGTGTTCCCAAACGTACTTTCCAGAGATGTCAAAATGGATGGAGACAGGAACACTGGTGACTTCTGAAAACGCCAGGAGTCCCTGGAAAGAAGGGGTGGGTGGTTAAGCACCATTACACCCAGAAGATTAACATTAGAATGTAAGTTTATCCCAGATGTTGTTTACTGGCAAAAAAAGAAAAGGTAAAAGTCAACTGCTTCTAGAACACATTTCCTGCCACCCCTGCCTGGGGCTTTGCCAATGAAGTTTCTACATGGAGAACTTCTGTTCTGGCCACAGTGCTTTCTCCAGTGCAGTCACAGTGTACCTGCCCGGTTTTGTTGCTGTAAAACTGTTTTGCTGCCTTTCAAAGGCTACTGTGAGGGACCCCCTCAGTGTCCAGAAGATCCTGGTTTTACAGCTAATCCTCAATCAGCTGGTGCAATAGTGCTGCTGGTCAGGAGGCCTGATGGAGCCCGTCCAGGGCCATCCTGCATTGTCCTGGTTAAGTCAAGCAAGTTAATGGGAAAAGTTCTATTTTCAAGACAAATTCTTACTTTACCCTCAATTCTTTAAGGCAAAAGGTCACTTCAGAATCGACTCCAACTTGGAAGTAGTCAAATTCATCTGGATTCAGCTGTATTTCAGTAAGCATTGTCTTTGAAAAATCTGTTTAAAATACCAAGAAAGGAGTCAAGTTTGAACTCAACAAATTATGATTATAACCCCGAGGTTGTTACATCAGCATCACTTGAACAAGTACTTGTATTTTTAAAGTGACTAACAGTAATATAATAAAGTAAAACAAACTCTTCAGTTTACTTACATTATATTATGTAGATTTAAATGGCTTTTTAAACTCGTTTTATGCTCCACTGTGTGATCTAACCTGATCCCTGCTGCTGCTCTCACAAATCTGCTTTGTCTACAGGCATCCATCACAAATAATACTACCAGCTGCTTATTGTTGCATAGATGGGAAGACCAAAGTGCCACCTGACTTTAAGAGATTAATCATAATTGCTGACAATCATCAGAGGACAATGAAGGTGGATTTAGGTTCTTTGTTTTAAATTATAATCTCTTCCTGTTACTAAGTGGCACCAGGAAACAGGCTCCTCAGTTTCAGGTGCCAATTGTTGCTTCTTATCATCCCGTCAGCCCGTAATTGTTATTAAGTGCAGGAAAAGAAAGCAAGAGGGAACTGTAACACATTCAGCAGCTCCTGCAAGGCAGAGCCTATCCGTGCAAATGAGAACAAGTTTGGGCAGGAGGTGTAATGTGGGTCTGTGAAAACTAAACCTGGATGTGGAAAAACCCAAGCCAGCACCAGATGATGCCTTCAAAGGACACGTTTTGTTTCGGTGCATACAGAACATGTGCTGCAGGCAGTATATTGCCTCACATGCTACACAACAGCAACAATGCTTGTAATTCCTCCTTTTTCTCTTTGATTGTTTAAGGGGTTGGTATCTCATTACATTTTTACCTGCTATTTTTTCACCTTCTTTCTTACAATAATCCTTGTAAGCGCGTTTCTAAAATAACGAAGTTTGTCATTCAAACTGTAATCTCTTTAGCGTCTTCTCAGTAATTTCCTCCCTGTTTCGCTCCAGTCATCTTCCACCACTTAATCCTTGCTCTCCACTGCTTTAGCCTCTTCCCAGCACAGTCCCCACCTCTGCTCTAGGCAGTCATCTTTTTCTAGGTCATTATCCTCAGCTTTGGTCATACGCAAGTATGAGAAGCATCCCTTTATTATATGATATACAAGAACCTGTACTTCAGAAACACAATTACACCTTTAAAATGAGTTTGAGTCACACCCCATGAATCTACATTGCTCTCATCTCAGCTGGAGATCTGAGAATGGCAGTGCACAGCACTGCACTGTTAGGCCAGCTAACATACTGTATTGCCCTTATACTAAAATACACCCTGTAATGATATCAATTCTATAATTGTGGTATTCAGATTTAAATAGTTCTTTTTCAAAACATAAAATTATCTCCTTTTTCCTGTCTGCTGCCACGCTTCTGCTCCTGCAGCACAGTAATTGCTCTGCTCAAGCCTATGGCAAGTGGCATCATTTATTTCAATTAGCTGCTCAGTCTGATACCTGCCACTGATACCAGGAAATGGTATTAAAAACATACTTCCCTCTAATATGTTCAAACCAGAGGGTAAAGTACGACTTGGAATCTCCCTATGTATGTTCCCTCTCTTATAAATCTCATTCAGCCACAAAATACACTCTCTGTTTATGTTATGAGTTATTATTCCTTTAGTTTACCTCTTGCAAAGTCCCCAAACTGTTTTAAAGCCCCAATATCCTTTACTTCACCTGTTTTAAAAGTCCCAACACTCTTT
>NW_009918941.1:27135-31128 GCF_000696875.1 Nestor notabilis
TCCTCACCAGTGTCCTCCTCCGTGTAACTCTTGAAACAAACTTTCATTGGTGTAACTGATAAGGTTACTTCTTCTTGACTGGTGGGGAAGTGAATCATGATATCAGCCAGCAGCCTGTAAAATGACATTCACCATTAAAACACCTGCCACAGAATCCCAGCCAGCATTTGTTACTCATGTTAGAAATTAAAACAGTTCCTGGGCAGTACTGGTTGCAAAAGTGCCTTTGAAATGTGCACCCCCTACAGCGTGTGTATCTTTTTAACTGATTGATGTAGCAATAGGTACAGAAGACATCTAAGAATACAGCCAGTTGTCACAAAAGCAAATCTGTTTGTATTTGATGCCTGTGTATGCTGCCAGGTCAGTTTCACATATATATATTTATTGCTGCTACCTTTCCATATGTATATATCAGAGTTTCGAGCAAACCTCAGTGATCTATATTCTTCATTCAAAAGCTTGCAGGTTTTACAGTTGCAGTTGCATAATCTTTTTATAAACACAACACAGTATCTATAGAGATCTTTATACACCTTTAATGGCTGATTCTTGTGACAAGAAACACTGTCAGAAACAGTGTCATAGAAATGTCAGGGAAAGTACAGTCGGACTGTTCTTTGCTTACACTGATAAGCAGAACTTTGCCTTATTGCACTGAAGAAATGGTACTTTTACCACTGGATTCTTTATCTGTAACATTCCAGCACTGCTTTAGTTGTCATAGATGGCAGTTGCTTAAAGGTGTGAATTCAAAGTAGACATTACACACTTCCCAAGGTTAAACTGAGTGGGATTAATGGCAGAATGAGCCAAGTTTCTTAAGCTGCAGTATGAAAAATCAAGCACCAAGATTCAGGATTTAGGAATTTGCCATTTTTGACTGTGCCCTAATGAGATTTTGACTCTGTCAATGATTATGACACCAGTATTGCCTCCTGTAGAAGTCTTTTTTTTTCTTTCCCAGAAAAAATACTTTTGTATTCATTACCTGGAGTGGACTTTAAGTATGTTGGGGCACATGTGCTTTGCAAAAACAGCCTGCAACGGATGACATTCTTGAAACGTCAGGTTGTATGTTTTTACAACACCTGAGTATAAAGGATATGAACAAAAATCACTGCTGGTCTGTCATTTGAACTGGCTTATTCAGTATTAATTGTGCTTTTAGGAAATCTCAATAGAGAAAGTAACTAAACTTACTCTAGCTGTGTGGAAGTAACTCACTACCAAATAGAAAACTGAATTAATCTGCCATCAAAGACTTCCTTCATCCCATTAGTTATGTCCTGCCAGCATCTGAGTTTAAGAATTCATAAGAAATAAGTGAAGTGCAACAAATGCAGGGTGGGTGGAAATGCTTCAGTGTTTAACTGGTTTAATATAAATGGGGGTAGAATCAGATCTCTCTTACTGCTAGATAAGCATGAGCTAAGGGAGCTTAATGGTCTAATTCTATGTATTCTCTCATTATTAGTAATACAAGCTAGGTTGTTAATGATGTAAACCACTGCCTGTCACGCAGTGGTATCACAAGCTAACACAACAACAAGCTGTGCTGATGGTTCTTTATGCGCTCTGCAAAGACTACTGCTGAGGAATATACCTGGTGTTTTGCTGGACTGAAGATGTCAGACCTGTTACCATGCTGAGTAACTGTGTTAGGAGGGGAAAGACCCAGTAAATCCTCTGCCAAACCAGGATTTCCCTCCCTTTCCATAATGTCTGTTTTTAAGAATTTACTCCAGCTTCATTCTAAATGTTGTAGGCAGTTGGCTGGCAATTAATATACAGCATCCATTAACTACTGAACTGGAGATAGCTTGTCTGATAAAGCCTGGTTTAACTTCATTTTAATAAGGTGATGCAGATGATAAATATAAATAATGATGTGAAGAGGCTGAAAGTGTTTGGCATAATGTTCCATCAAGAACATTCAGCTACTAATTACACTCAATATTGTGCTGCCCTGCTGTTTTAAACTGCTGCTGCTCCTGGGAAGATGGGTAACCTACCATGTTTGCAGAGGAGCTGAAAAGTTATGTGATGATCATTAACATTTGTATAAATGCTGCATTTCTCTACATTCCTTTCCAGCACATTTACACATCTAAATACAGGAAGAACTGACTGTAAAACAAACAAACAAATTAGTGCGGAGGTTACTAAGCAGTTTTGCAGTATATTTTCCCTAGTTTTGTATGGTTTATCTCAAGTTCTTGTTTTCACTGCTTCCCCAAACTGCTTTGTAAGCAGATACTGATCCTTGCCATCATCACCCACTATTCCAATACATGGGCAACAAGAGCTGTCTGCTAAAGAATTGGTCAAAGCTCTCCTGGCTCATACTGGTTGTGAAGGCTTCAGGAGAAACACTCCAGAGGCAGAAACGTGGTATTCCTTTATCCTGAGATTAAGCTGGCTCAGGCTTTGGGAACTGCAGGGCACAGTTTAAAAGGTACAACTTCCAAACGTAATTAAATACTAACCCTCTATTTTGCAGAGCTGCCCAGAAGTGGTTTAGTTTAGAGCCATCCACATGGCTCTAAGTGGAGAGCCTCCCCCTATCATTTCACTGGGAAATTGGGCTAATTTGCTGCTTATAAAGCTGTGCATAATCCATTCAAATGTACCTTGATTATCAATTTACAGGGGGGAGACAACTGCTTTTCCTTCTGATGTGGCTGAGGCAGGGCAGTCCAGCAGTAATGTTGAAAAAACATAGATGAGAAGAACACACATGCATATGCTGACCTTGAAGAATTCACTGATCTTAAGGCAAGCTGAAAATGGAAGTAAAATGATTTATTAATTAATATTTATTAACTCAAAACTATTTATACCAAACCTGTAACAAAAAAATGCTTCAGTGCCATTTGGGACCCACAGAACTTTTTAAATCTCACTAGCTCAAAATAAATACAGATGCATTATGGATACAGCCATGGTCAAACTCATCACCTATATTATTACTGGGATAATACAGGCAGAGGAATCCAGTCTATGGGCATTTAAGTGGCCCTGACCTTTGATGAGTTACCAAAACACTCGGGGCTCAGTTGGAGGCATTTGAAGGCCAAGTTTATTCCAGAACAATCTTCCTGTTCACTCATCCACACAGCACATACAAATGAACACAGACACCAGCCAGTAGCACCCCAAAAACTCTTTAGGTATAAAAGGGAATTATCTCCACTTCTGATTTCCCACGCTCCCAGCAAATTAAGGAGAGTTGATCACTTTTAACTAAGAAACCTCTAGAGAAAACCCTAATTTGGCTGGAAATGGAGTTTGATTAATCAGAGGCGTATTAATGGATGCACCCTTCCTGTTGAGTCAAAACCATGTTGTTTAGAGGCAGCTCCTGATAGGGTACAAAACATAAACCTTTTGACCCGTGGTATTAATCCAGATGTCCTGGACAAGCTCAGGCTTCGGTAACAAAGAATCAAATAGTAGGGGCAGAGCAGGAATTAATCTTCCATGATGTAATCTCATAATTACAATTACAGAGAACATGGCATTTGTCCGCACTGCAGGTGGAGGGACCCAGGCAGAAGGGTACCTGTAGGAAAACACCACATCACCCAACAAGGTAAATACTGTGCTTCCAAGGGAGATTTCTAAATCACCATAAATCAAATGCACTTACACCTTTCTCTAAGGGGTCGAACCAAAACTCATCACTGATACGTGCTATGGCATGAATCGCTCTTCCAAACACTGGCAGGAAAAGAAAACAATGCATTATGCGTTCTAAGTGAAAAAACAAAGTTATACCTCATCTTCTCCAGCCTAATTTAAGAGGAAACATTACAAATGTTTTATGCATTCCAAAGAAAACCAGTGGCAGGGTGGAAAACACTACTCTTTCCTCTCCTTTTCCAGCACAAACACCTTGACGCCCGCTCAGCCGCACGGCCCTGGGGCAGCCCCGCTCTGGGGCGCCCGTTTCCCCCACAGAACCCCCACAGAACCCCCTCAGACCGGAGC
>NW_009918942.1:0-269 GCF_000696875.1 Nestor notabilis
CACAGGCAGCTCAGCCTGGCCACAGCGAGTCTTCACCTCTTGGTGAAGGGATGGGGACAGATTTGGGGTGTCCTCAGGAAGGGCCCCAGTCTGTGTGCATGGGTCAGGGGGTGCTGAGTGCCTGGAGCCAGATGGGAGCAGCAGGAGCTCTCTGTGCAGTGCCCTGTGCTGAACCAAAGGCTCCTAGCAGTCACCGTGTTGGGTGCTGGCACTGCACTGGCTCCACTGCCTGCTGCCCTGGGGCTGCACTGGCCCTCAGTACCGCATAG
>NW_009918942.1:1508-2403 GCF_000696875.1 Nestor notabilis
TGGTGCTCTGCCTTGTCCCTCCCAGCCTTGGGTCCCTGCTGGGAGCAGGGCTGCATCTGAACTGTCTTCTCCCTCCCAGAACTGCTTTGAGCTCTACATCCCTGACAACAAGGACCAAGTGATCAAGGCCTGCAAGACGGAGGCAGACGGGCGCGTGGTGGAGGGGAACCACACCGTGTACCGCATCTCTGCCCCCACGCCCGAGGAGAAGGAGGAGTGGATCAAGTGCATAAAGTGAGTGCTCAGGGGAGCGGGTGGCGGGCGCTGGGCAGGGGCACAGCAGAGACCTGTCTGTTGTGCTCTAAAGGGACTGTACCTCCTGCGGCACCCTGCAGGGACTGGGGGGAACGAGCTCTCCCAGGGCACATGGGACCTGCCTGCGACCCTGCTGCGGTTTTCTCCTGGCTATGCACTAACCTGAGCCCTCGTTCCCCACCCAGGGCAGCGATCAGCCGGGACCCCTTCTACGAGATGCTGGCTGCCAGGAAGAAGAAGGTCTCCTCCACTAAGAGACATTAGCAGCCTCCTGCGAGGCTGAGTGCCCTTGCAGCCTCAGCAGCTTCCCTCCACGCTGCGGGGTTGGGGCCACGCTGCAGCTTGGCCCTTGGGGCCCAGGACCTAGCTTCAGCTTCGCAGTTTCTTTACTATGGGAGGGGGCACAGGCGCCTTGGTGGCTCTACCCCCGCCTTCACTGCCTCATCTCCAGGACAGCATCTTCCCAGGCTCGAGCTGGGACATGGACGCCCCTGGGACACAGGACAGGCAGCTCTGTCCTGCCCTGGGCTGTGGGATGAGAAGTGCAGTGTGTGTGCACCGGGCAGCACGGCACCACAGCACCTCCCAATCCCCAGTGGAGCCTCACATGCTGCCGGGCCTCCCCAGCACCATGTACTGA
>NW_009918942.1:2473-2784 GCF_000696875.1 Nestor notabilis
GTGGAGGCTCAGCTCCGGCCCTCGTTGTAGCGGGTCTGGGTCTGTCCTGTGCTTCCCCATGCTGCTGCCTTGGACCCTCCAGCTGTCCTGTGCCAGGGACAGTCTCGGTGTGCACAGGAGCCAGGAATTGTCCCCATTGTGGTGAATGGTGGTGCAGGGGGGACACGGGTGTCCTGGCCCAGCTGCAGGGTGCTGGAGTCAGGCTGAGGGCCATGCACTGGTACTGCCCAGTACAGTCCTGACAAGGGGCAGCAGTGGCTGCTGCATCCCCACGCACAAGTCCTCACTGCAGAGTGGGCGGTGGGATGTGC
>NW_009918942.1:2798-3003 GCF_000696875.1 Nestor notabilis
GGGGGTGGACCCCCCCCCCCCGCCCTGCACCCATGTCGTTTCCCGTGCCCCAGCCAGGAGGGAGGCGCCTGGATCAGTGTTAGTCTATTTATCAGAGGTGTAAATACTCCTGTATAGTTTTCTCCTTTTAGATGATTTTGTATGGCGGGTCGGTCTGTGCAGAGGCCTGGGGGGGATGGGGGGACAGGAGTTTTTATTCTAACCC
>NW_009918943.1:0-8685 GCF_000696875.1 Nestor notabilis
CCCCAAAAAAAAAAGGAAATACTTATTTGGGGCACCATGCAGTTGTGCTGAAGTTCACCTGCTATTAATGAGCTCGGCTGATGGATACAGGGATAAATCTTGTTTGTTTATTTGTTTGTTTGTATTCCCCCCCCCCCCACAGGTCCAAGGAGCTAATAAAGGAAGCAATCCTTGACAATGACTTCATGAAGAATCTGGAACTGTCTCAGATCCAGGAGATTGTGGATTGTATGTATCCTGTGGAGTATGGCAAAGACAGCTGCATCATCAAGGAAGGAGATGTGGGTTCCCTGGTGTATGTCATGGAAGGTATGGTTTAAAAAGCTGATATTTCCTTTTTTCCAACACACAAACAAAAACCGTATTTCATGGGGAAAAATAGTTTTAAAGAAAGAGGCTAAAGATACTGTCTAAATATGGTTGTTGAAAGTTGTGTGGACTCTTTTGCCTGAAAAATTTTAGACTAGATTTGTTTGCCTCCTTGTATAAAGAAAGGGTGAAAGCTGTTAACCTTGCACTGAGATCATTGGAATAAACGTCTGCTAAGCATAGGTCTTTGGTTTTGAGGCAATACCAACGGTTTGCTACATAAATTAGGAACTTAACAGGAAGGATGGTGTTATGGAAATGGGAAATGACTGTAAGACAAAGGTAATATGATCATGGCTTGCTACCTTACAAGGTATTGTGAGGACAAACTTATAAATGTTGACAAAGCACATTGGGCTCTCTACAGAAACAATACACTGTGTAATAGAAAATGGTATTTTTCTGTACTGTGCCCAAAATATACGTGTAGCATCTGCAGTTTAGCACATCTGATCTGTCACAGTATGTGTTGCAGCAGGGTTTTGTTTTCTTGTTCTGTCCTTTTAAAGCTAAGTCCTTTCTCGATGAACAGATTTAATTCCTTCAGATTTTAATAGGTAATGGATTTAAAAAAAGGGTAGGTTTAGGATAGATATAGAGGAGAAATTTTCACTGTGAGGGTAGTGAGGCACTGGAGCAGACAGATTGACCAGAGAAGCTGCGGCTGCCCCATCCCTGGGAGTGTTCAAGGCCAGGTTGGATGAGGCTTTGAGCAACCTGGTCTAGTGGAAGGCGTCCCTGCCCAGGGCAGGGTGTTGGAACTATAGGATCTTTAAGGTCCCTTCCAACCCAAACCATTCTGGGATTCTATGATTTTTAAATTTTGCACATTCAAAAGGTATTTTGTGTTATGAAGTAGTTAGTGGGGGATGCCAAAGCAAATTATGTGTTTCCACCCCAGCACTACACAGAAAGATTTAGGCTTTTCAGTCCTTGAAAATAATATTTAAATAGAATGTATTTTTCATAATAAAAATGTGGAAGTTTTTCACAACACAGCTCTGTGCTTCCTTCCCAGAACACCACCACGTCAGAGGCATACTCACAGTATTTTTCCTGCATGGCTGGTTTTGTATGTTGCATTCAATGCTGTCCCTTGAAAAATCCCATAACAACAGGGCACCATCAAAATCAGTACATACTTATCTCCTGCTCAGCCTCTTCACATTCTTTGGAGAGGATTTGGGAGGGATTTATGGGAAGAACTGTTTCAACCACGGTTTGGAATATTGAACATGGCTTGGTATTCAGATGACTCTTTTTATTTGATACATCTGATGGCAATGTACTGTTACTTCCTTGAATTTACCCGATATCGCTAATTGTTGGTCCAAACTCTGTCCCTGAATTCTTGATTCTTGTCTTCTAAAGCAAATGCATGTCAAAGGCAACTCTCATGTCTTTTGAGCACTTTGGCTTACCCTTGCTTTTCTGGCAGCCCTCTATGTATGCATGACTTGGCTCTCCCCCAGTCTTCGTTTTGTCTCATAACTTCATTTAAGCTCCATAAATATGCATAATGCTTTTCAAACAAAATTATGAAGAGTTTGTAGTCTTATGTTCAGCCATAATGCAATGAGTGATGATGAAGTAATGGAAATGGAAGAAGACATTATCAGATGGGTTGGATTATGGTTATGAAAACAGACTCACTAGCTCATTTTGGCTTATCGTTCTGTGTCCTCTCAGTTACTAATACCCTTCACCCCCCCACCCCTCCCAACTATAAACTTTATTCTTTACAAAACTCTACTGGAGAAATCCATCTTTGAGTGTTACGAAGAGGTATTTTCTTTTCTCAAAAATCAAATAAACGCTGAAAGTGTTTCTTCCATTAATTCCTCTTTCTTTCCTTGCTTGGACTTATAGCTGTGATTAGTACGAATGAAAATTACTCATGTAGAGCATTTGATCACCAATAATCTTATGCTTGTTTTAATTTATGATTCAGCATTTAGATAAAGCTTTTTACCAGAAGTCTGAGTTATGTATTGATGACATTTCTTTAGACTAATTTGAAATAATAATTTAAGTAAAATGGATTTAAAAACATCCATCATTTTCACTGTTATTCTCTGTGTTCTCGTTTATCATGGTGAAGCAGTAGTAGTGTCTGCCTGTGTAGACACGAGGGCTCTTCTAGTCCTGATGAGACCTCTATAATTGTGATTCTGGAGTATTTGGTTTCTTTACCATGGATGTTAAAATTCATATGTATGTGACAATTACTGAGTTCAGTGAATCTTTAAAGGCTGGATAATGATGAATGTTGACCTCCTGACTCTTTCTTCCTCACTAGGGTTTGATGATGCTTTCTGAAGGTAATTCTAGGTTTGCTATGTTCCTTGGGTGGGAGTGGCTGTAGCATTATACCTCAGCAAAAAGTCAGGTCAAAGGTTTGACTCTGCTTTCCCATGTTCTCTTTGGTTCTAGCAGTAATGTAATTACATGCTGTCTAATGTGGGGTTTATATGGTCAGTCATTTTTATTTGTGTACTTGCCCAACCCTACTAATATTAGTAGGCCTGACTCTTTCTTCTTCAGTCTTGTGCTGCCATGCATGTGATGACTAAAACCTTTGTATTCTTTGTCATATTATTCTATGTCTTACATCAGACTTTCTTCCTCCACCCACATCTTTTTTTTTTTTCTTATCAGGAATGGGAGCAGCACTGGTACAAAAAGGTTGGACTCTAGAGATGAAAAGTTGTTTAATACAGTGAAGCTTGAGAAAACACTGAGGTTATTGAAAATACAAGAAGAAAATCTTTCTTATATTCTATTATTCAACCTATTGTGTGTCAATCTGCAAAGCTGGGTGGGGAGAACTGAAACACAGTTCAGAAAAAGAGGAGGATGCTGTAAACTGTGATTTAGATGGGGAGAGAGGAAGCTGAGGGAAATGTTTCTGGAGTAGAAATGGTGAGGTGCTTTCAGAGGGAAATCGGAATGAGGAAGATGTTCTCTCTGTATGCAGCACCTTGGATAGAGGCAAGTGTTGAGTTTGAGAAGTAAGAATGTGCCTTTGGCATGTGCCATACTTCAGCTGGGTTGGATTTTGTTCATCAGTCTCAATAGGAGGTAAATACCCATCAGATTGAGGAGCTCTCAATCTAAACACCTTCTGGCCTGAAATTGTACTGATCTGGGAGGTCACTTTTAATGCTGTTTGCATAGCGTAGCTCTTAAATTATGCAAAGCTATGGGAGATGTATGGTTAGTCTCATCCTCTAGACCCAGTAACTGCTAATATGATCAATTGCATGTGAAAGAGGAGCTTGCCCCAGTCCTGGTAGGCTTCCCTCCTGGGCGAGCATCTGGACTTTTTGCATTTTGAGTGACTCTGCATTTCTTGAATATGAAATCTGAAAAGTTTTATGCAAAGAGGGTATTTTTGTTGTTGTTGTTTGGTTGTTTTTGTTCTGTTTTTACCAGGAAATACTGTTTTGGGCTGAACTTGGGCTCTTGTTCCTGTTTGGGTTGGTAGTGAGAAAACAAAGCCCTAAGTCAGGAGCTGAAACCGAAATTTCATGACAAGCAGAATCCCAAATGTAGGACTGCTTTGCTTTGTTCTGGCCTGACTCCAGCCATAGTCTATGTCTTCCTGGCCAGATTTCCACCTCTAGGAAAATAATGGCCCCCAGTTCACCTGCTTCAGACTTTCAGGGCTACTGCTGGACCCACCATATCGCAGTCTTTAAAACACCTTTTCTGTAGCTTCATCCTGCTTCTAGTGTTACTTAGTTTAGTCCTCTAGGGTGACTGGGTCTGATTGGGTTGTGGCTGCCCCTTCCCTGGCAGTGTTCAAGGCCAGGTTGGACAGAGCCTTGGGTGACATGGTTTAGTGTGTGGTGTCCCTGCTTATGGCAGGGGGGGTTGGAACTAGATGATCTTAAATTCCTTTCCAACCCTAACTATTCTATGTTCTCAGGCGCAGACAACCTTAAAAAATGCCTTATTTATTAAATGCAGATAGCCGAGGTTACATTTGTTCAGTTACCAAAATTAAGTAGGTTGATGTCAATGTATTTCTTCCAGGAGAAGGGAAATCCTAATAGGAGGTACCCACAGTGAGGCACAGCAACCTGAAGGGTTTCATGAAAGGAACTATTAGATAGGTGCCAGGGTGGGAGAGAAAGTGGCATCTCAATTGGAGTGTAATGTAGAGAGCTCTCCTTATGGCTTCTTATCTTATCTAATCTTCAACAGGGTTTTTAGTATTACAGACTGTTCTTTGCATTTTAAATATTTGTCTGTTCCTTAGCAGCAGTGCTGTTATCAGGTGTCTGTGTGATGGTTAAATAGTAACACAAACTAGGTCCTTTGCCTGTGAAAGACTTCTCAGGACAGAGACCTTGATTAGGATGTGGAGGAGCCGTTGGATGTGGGTGGTCATAGCAAACTGTGTTTCTTGAGTAGCATTTTGTACAAGTTCAGTGTTTCTCTTCCCACCAAAGTTTTTCCTTAAGCCCTATGGGAAGGAAGGTGGTTATAATGGACTCTTGAGGCAAGTGGCATGTGTCCATTTGTCTTGAGTAGCTCTCTTGACTTATGAAAGAAGGATTTATATGAAGTAGCAAGTTGGGAACTGGTATTTCAGCAGGCTCTGAAATGGTTTGGGGCAGGGAACACCCCTTAATTTCCCCATAGAATCATAGAATAGTTAGGGTTGGAAAGGACTTTAAGATCACCTAGTTCCAATGTTCATTAAATAGCGAGAAAACCCAACAACTTTTGCACAGAAACAAAATTTGGTAAAGAGATGCCTTTAATCTCTAGCAACATCAGAAAATTTCCCCTGTAGCTTTGAAGGTGGAAATTAACTTGCTTGTGATATAAGCAAGTATTCATTAGGGGCTGAAATTGCTGGAAGGGTTAAACATACATGCTCTGATCACCTACAGCAACAGTGTTCCTCCAGGCTGATGAGACTAGTAGTGAAAAGGGGGGTGAGTGATGCAGTGGCTTATACATCTGAACTGACACTTTTCACTCTGCAAGTAAAGCAATTTTGAGATGAAAATAAACTTACAGAAATATTCTCTTTCTTACAAGAAAAGGATATTGCTGTAAGAGTGGTTCAACAGATTGTTTGTCTTAAAATTGAAATTTCTTTTAGAGCCAGAAAGGGTTCTTGCTAGTTAATTATACTCTGCCTCTAAAATTAGCCTAGCACTTCCAGTTTTCTTTAATGAAAAAACCTAAATATTTTCAAAGTTCTAGTTTTGCAGGTTAGCATTTATTGAATTCTTTGTTGTTATGTCTTCTTTGGGCATAATATTACTTAAATTTTCTGAAAGCACTTAAAAATATGAAAACCTGGAAAGGTCTCTTTTATAGAGATATGTCTATATCTGTACCGTGTTGACAGATTTGAGTTATGTGTGGGTGTTGCCTCACACTAATGAGGATAAATGTGATACCCCACATTTGAAACCAAATGTTTCCTCTTGTGCTCCCTCTCTCTCTGAACCTGTCAACTGCTGTATGTCAAATTTGATGGCTGAATTATGAAAGGAAAATATATCAGCAGAACTGTAGATAAATAGGTGACAAGGTTTTGGCATGATTTTTGGGCACTCATGTGAATAACAGTCATGCTGTTATAAATGCATGGTCTTATTTTTCAGAAGCTGTATTAATAGGTGTGAAGAGTCCTCCTTTTATGTCTGTTGCTGTTCCCATAAAGTATGGAAGAAATAATACAATGAGCCTGAGTGAAAACATAGGTTAAAATACTTGGTTTGTCACTCATGATTTTTGACAGTGGGTGTTGTAACATCTTCCCTGTCTGTCCTTCTGTGAATTAATATCGAGGTTGCACCTCTCCTCTATAGCTTGAGTACCTAAGTAGAGAAAAATAGCTCTGCCAATACCCTGTGGGCTCCTACTTCTGTTGTCATGAAGAGCAGCTTTTTAATAACTCATGTTGAGAAACTGCTCACATTTACCCCACCCCTTGGTTTAGTAGTTTTCCTCTCTTTTTAAATTTTTTACTGTGTTCAGTCTTGGAGATTTGCGTTTTAGTTTAAAAAGAGACTTTGTTTCTTGCTTCATTCTTTGTAGCTTCTCCAAAACAATGAAGCATGACTTTTCACGGGAATGTGTTGGGGTTTTTGTTTTTTTTTTTTGAGTCAGTGATATCTTGGGAAGGAATGTATTCCTAGAAACTGCAGGATTTGCCAGGACATCAAGCTTGGGTTTGATAAGGGAAGACAAACAAAGTCTCTGTAGCTGTTTGAACTACAGATTGAAATGCAAGAGGCCATAGAAGACCTCCCATCAGAGGCAGGAGAGCTGTCTGGTCTCAGATGAGTGAAATCGTTAAAGCAACTCCTCAGTCTCTGGGGACTTTTGCTGTTGAATCAAAACCAAAACAGGCATATAGATACCGCCTCTATATTGCTGCCTCCTGTGGGTTGTCACAGCCTTAGCCAAGTTTTGTTACACTCTAAGATTTTTATCATCAAACTGTTGGCCAGTGCACTTACACTTGTTTTCTCTTCTGAAGGTGTGCTGGAGTACAGCACCCTTTCTTTCCTATTTGCTTTTTCCTAACTGTGCAGTTACATGTTTCTCTCCCACCCTCCCCAACTGGGAATTCACTGCAGACTCCTTCATGCTATGTGCAGTCATCCATAAATGCTGCATTCGATCTGTCTTTGTGTCACTCTCCCTCTGACCCCTCTTTTGTCTCTTGTTATGGACTACTCTCATAAGGGTCTGATTTAATAGGATGTAATTGCTCTTCTAGCCCTAGGGTCTTCTGAGTCAGTTCCCTCTCGGAGAAAGGATTTGGTAGGACTGATTCTTGAAAATGAAAAAGAAATGGAGAACAGACCCATTTGGGATTTAAGTAGGCTAAATGACTTTGTTCCCAAGTGCAAGTCCAGAATAGCAAAATGGGGGCAGTAGTTCTGCCACCTCAGTGGATACAATGCATCATGTCTCTTGACCTGCACCACATTTATTTTTATATTGCTGTACACTGTATTTACAAGAGGTCCCTTATGTTATTACAGTCTGCTACTATTGTCATTGCAAAGTCCAAATGCGTGAGCTCCTCCTTGTTGGCACTGATGGAGATCATCATTCATCTCAAAGTAAAACATATTGAGGGGTTTGTTGTTTGTTAACTTGTTTTTCCCCAGCTTTGGTGAAAGGATGTTTGCTGGAATGAACTTTATAAACTTTTTAAACTGTTCTTATTTGTTTAGTCTCTGGGGCTAAGAGTGAATTTGCAATTTCTGGTTCAGTCAAATGCAGAGATGTTGCCTGAACTCCACACCTGCCAGGGTGAATTTGGTCAGTCTCATGCTCTAAGATCATAGTTGGAGCAATGGAGATGAGCCTTTGCAGGTAGGGATTTGCTTGGCTGCATAATGTGTTTGTCATGTGTGACCAAATAGTATCCTTGCTAGACTTTCTGCAGTATGTTGGTCCTTCAGACAACCATGAAGTTCCTGATTTTTATGGTGTAGAACCGAACAGTTTTGAGTGCTCATTCCAATAGTCTTGGTAACGTAGCTAGGTCCTGATACATGTTCCCACCTTCCTGCATCTCCCAAGGATGCTTGGGAAGGTAAATAAGAACTGTATCCATCTCGCAGTCAGGGATTTTCTAACACAATTGGGGCAGTTCTGCTTCTAAGACGTATTCTGCCTTTCAATGTGAGTGTTTTGGGCCTTACCCGAGTCTCCAAACCTCTTCTCGAAGGGTTTGGATCTGCCTTTGCCAAGCAAATGTTAAAGAATACCATCTAACTGCACAGGCATTAGACAGCTCTTGAGATTGGAGAGCATTTACTCAGTGTTCCTAAGGAGCACTGTGTAGGAAGGCCTCAATTAGACATTTATGGCAAAGTGGGATTTTCTGCACAGCATGCCAACAAATCACTAGCCTCTGAAGAATCTGCCTTTTACAGGACTTTTGTGAAAATTAGTTTTGTATTAGGGCAGCAATTTCTTCTTTGCACTCTTCTGTTTAATATTTTCAGCTGTCTTTTTGTTTGTTTTTTTTTCTTCATTTTGCTATTGTAGAGTTGGGCAGGATTGCTGTGGTTTAATCCCAGCCAGCAACTAAGCCCCATACAGCCACTCAGTCACTCCCCCTGTGTTGGCATGGGGGAAAGAACTTGTGGGTTGAGATTAAGACAGTTCAATAGGGAAAGCAAGAGGTGTGCACAACAAGCAAAACAAAACCAGAATTCATTCACCACTTCCCATGGGCAGGCAGGTGTTCAGCCATCTCCAGGACAGCAGGGCTTCATCATGTTTAACTGTTACTTGGGAAGACAAACACCATCACTACAAATG
>NW_009918944.1:0-2305 GCF_000696875.1 Nestor notabilis
GTATACATATTTATTGCCATTCGTTGAATTTATAGTCGTGTAATACGTATGCGCATATACTTTCTTGTGCGGGTGTATTATTCGCTATTATACTACGAAGTACATAGCAGTGACTATCTACAGGCAGACTTTTTTTCTTTTTTTTCTTTTTTTTTTCTTCCCCTTCCTCCCCACCCCCACCCCCAAGGAAAAATACGAACAATTAAAGAATATAGTCACTAATAAACCAGTTAGTCTCACTCAATGTTCTTTCTTAAGCAAAATTCCGATGTGGTTCAGTCAAAACGTAACCGGAGTGTAGTGGGAGTTTTACTTGAGTGAACAATGAATACGTAGGGATTGAGACCTCATATTAATACACGTGGTGAGGGGGTGTGTACCTGAATCATAATTTCTGGCATAAACCTTAATAATCATAATCAGAAGTTATAAAGAGCAAAATGACATCCCGGTTAAACTTTTTTTTTTTCCGAGTACCGGATTAAAAAATTATCACTCCTCCAAACTGCAGTTTTGTGCTATTTAAGGCAAAATATATTATTGTTCACTTTGTCTTAAACCCTCTTGTAATAATACATTCTACGTAACGGATGCTATTTTACTGAAACAAACAAAAAAATATTTTAAATATGTCAGAAGTTGGTTGGCCCAATATCGCATTGTGGATTCGAGTTACAGTTTATTATCCCCCAAACATGTTTGCGAAGGCAATCTTAAAATCGTAATTGGAGGTTTCTTGATGAGCAGATTTCGTCTCCTACGATTTATGCGAGCAAAGTTAATCACCTCAAACATTAACTAGGAATATAACAATAGCTCCTTAATTCCATAAAGACCACCCGTCCCCCATAAACACTCTAAATTAGGAAATGCTAAAGAAATGACGCTAAGACACCGCAACATTCTAGAAATGTGCATGTTGACATAATTTTTTTTTTAAATCCTGAAAGCTTAGCTTGAGGGTTTGCCATACAAACCACCATGGAAACAAGTATCAGGCAACAGAATTATTGCTTGATTAAAAACAAAAAAAAAAAAAAAAAAAAAGAAGATAAAGAATGACGACACCACCACCACCAAACTCCAGTACCACACATTCAGCACAGAAAGAGCCCGAGCACAGATTAGCCTAAAAGACATCCTCAGCGAACAGAAGGGCTTCTCTGGCTGGGAAGCAGGCAAAGGTAAAGGCATATCTGGGGCCTTGTCAGTCATGCTACAATCCATGCTGGTTTGTGGGGGGGGTTTGTTGTTTTGCTGGGGGATTTTTTGTTTTTTGGGGTTTTTTTGTTTTGTTTTGGTTTTTTCCCTTTACAAAGACAGTCTCATTGTTGGTAGTATGTATGGAAACGTGAATAAATTCCCAGCCCAACAACCACCCCTTCCCCCAGTGTAAGAAGAAGAGGGAAAATTCTGTGGCACCTGAACAGAAGTTCAGGCAGCATTTCACTACACTGAACCTGAAGGAGGAAAGCATTGAGAGAGAGTGCTTGTTTAAACGAAGTCTGGAGAGACGTACACCAGGACTACCCTTTTCAGGAATTATGCATCACACTTATCTAATTAATGCTTATTAGTCAAGCCCAAACTCTGACATGGTGAGATTGTACTTTCCTCCAATCTGACTTGTCTTTTTCCTCCTTTTAGTACACTGTCAGCGGATTTTTTTACATTGCCAACTAAATGATACTTTAAGTATGTGCTATTGGATTTCCTACAGTATACAGCCAATTGAGAGTGGTAAATAATAAATCATTTCCATTGTCAGATGCAGCAGATGCCGTTCTTTTAATTTGCTTAGGCACAAGTATATGGAATGGGGTCTCGAGGCTTACAGAGTTTAAATCACATCTATTTAATTTTAATATTTCCGATAGGTTTTTTGTAAAGGTGTTTTGTTTTTTATTTTTTTCCCATAACTTCTTTTAATGACAATGGAGTGAAGAATATAGGGAACGGTAGGCGCTTCCAAGTGGTGGTATCATCTCTCTATCCCCAAACAAAGCAACCTTTTTTCTCATGGTGATGATTAATTTTGAATTGCAGAAGTGAGAGTGAAAGCCAAGAATATCGGAGATTTCTCTCCTTCTCCCCCACATAGTGCAAAGCTGGGTGTCCCATCTCTCATCCATAACCTTTCACTCCCCTGTCTTTCCTGCAGATCTGCTTGCATCTGTTTATGTATTACTTATTTTCGGAAGATTTCCCCTCCCTCCCCTGATTCTTTCAGCATGACAAATATTCTGTTTGCAAGAATTCAGATTTGCTATTGCTTCTTAATTCACACCCCAGAGCATCCCCCCCC
>NW_009918944.1:2360-2679 GCF_000696875.1 Nestor notabilis
TCTTGTCTGTCTTTCTAAGATCAGCTCTTTAAAGCGTTTGTGATAACATCTCCGACCGAGAGATTATTTTTCATCGGGCCTATTGTGAGCGGTGCCCGGCTTATTGCACGGCTGCGGAGCCCTGTTCAGACTGCACAAACGTAACAAATGAACAACTTGTCCTCTGCGGACTCACCGCGGGATCCAATTAGTTCCTAAACCTTTTGCACAAGTTTTTTAATTATTTTCAAGAGTTGCGGCTTTTATAGTCTTCCCTAAACTCATCAAGAAACCAATTCTTTTTTAGGATTAAACGCTTCTTAAACTTAGTCGTAGCTTT
>NW_009918945.1:0-4273 GCF_000696875.1 Nestor notabilis
TCTGGGAGGTGAGCCCCAACACCAGCACCAGTTTGGCTGCCTGCACCAGTGGGGTCAGGAGCTGAGCCCTGAGACCAGCAGCAGCCCATATGCCTGCCGAGGGTGTCCAGGAGCTCAGCCCCAAGGACAGCACCAACCCCAGTGTCTGCCCATGGTGGTCTGGGAACTGTGCGCCGAGGACAGCACCCATGTCAGCTCAGAGGTAGAGCACTTGTAGCAGTACAGCAGGGACAGTGCTGATGAGTGGTGCAGCTGAAGTGAATGAATGTAGAGTGCTAGCTCTCTCACAGAGGCTACGTTAAAAATCAGGTCTTTAAGAGCAGTTGTTTGCCTAAAAATGGGCTATGATGCATAAACCACTGCATCCCCATACTCTCCAGTACAGCCCCTGTGTGCCTGCACAGCATGGGCAGGAAAGCTCTGGGCTGGGTTTCAGAGACTTTCACTTTGTATGCTGAGAGGTGATATTGAATCTCACAAAATCTGGGTCTCAGCTGCCTTTGCACATCACAAGTTGGACCTTGTAACCTTTGAAAGACTCTGCTTTCATTTTTCTGCCAATCTTTGGGCCCTGCAGAGAAGTTCAGGAGTCCCATGTGCTTTAAAATCTGGGCTCAGAAAGTGAGTGCTCATCCTGACATCCACACTTGGTGCTTGCAATTAGTTATTCTTCATTATCCTATTTAAAAACCACAATCCTGTAATCCAGGAGATGAGGCACCATCAGAGCAAGTCCATGACTCTTTTGGCTCCGCCTGAGAAAGTAAGTTTTCCTGAACTGTTAAATCAAATTTCTCTCCAACAACATTGTAGTACAATGCATTCACATCAATCTAGTCATATGTAGTTACAATACTTAAGAAAGCCACGACCAGTTTAAACAGCATTTTTGCAAGCTAGTTGGGAAATCAGAAAATAATTTGATGCAATATACTGAAATGTCAAAGATGTTTTCATTTCAAAAAGGGATTGAAATAATTTTAAGCCAGAATTTTGATTTTTTGCCTGTATTTTTCAGATTTTTTTTTATTATTATTATTAGCTACTCTGCTTTTTTTTAATTTCTTCCCTCTCTTCTGATTTTTCCCCATTTTCATTTACATTTTCGCTGGATTTTCTTAAACGAATTAAAAATGCTCAGGGGTTAAATATTAAAAATGCTGAGCTCCATTTGTGTGCCCCTGGTCTGGGCTGTGGAGCTGGGCTGGAAACAGGCTGACACCTCTGCTGACTCCAAAGAGAGCTTGAGCACTGTGCTGATGTGGAGACCATGGTTGTCCTTCCACTGTTTGTCCCTGTGGGGCTTCTTCCCAATCCCGTTGATTAGTACTGGGCTTTTGGGGTGAGCTGCATTTCTCCTCTTCTTTGTGTAATTGAGAATGTTTGTATCAGTGATACAAAACTGCAGCTCTGAGACGCATGTTACGACCCTTCTGGATCATATCCTCCTTTGATTAAACATCCACAGTTCTTCCCAGTTTCTCTGGTAATTAGGAAATGCTCCCAGTGTTTTGATATTTCTGCTGCTGCCTCCAACAATTCTGTGTTTTGGGCCCAGGCAGCAAAACAGATCTGCTGTCCCAGTGCAGAGACCTGACCATGACAGGGAGTTTGTGCTATTTTCTGTACATTGTATGGTTTGGTTTGACTTTATCACTGTGTTGAGAGTGAGGAAAAGGCATTATCTGGCCTGCATCTTCCACCTGCATGGGTAAACATACTGCCTTTTCCCTTCCAGGATGAATTACTTTGGCCTATTCAGGACATTTCTGAGCCATGCTAGGTCCAGTCTCTGGATGAGCAGGTCTGCACAAGCCCTGTTTGGTCCAGAAGACCATCTCAGCCTTATAAAAAGAACTATTTTGGTGCTTTGCTTTTTGTCCTCTTCTGTTCAGACTCCTGTGTCCCTCCAGCATGTGGCTGCTCAGTCAAGTAGGGTCCATGCTGAGCACAAGCACTTTCATTTTCTAATATTTGACTCTAAGGCCTTTTGGAAACTCTGCATTTTTTGAAACCTCTCTGTCAGCTACAGCTTTTGGTCCAATTTTCCCCTAAGAGTGCTGTACTCAATTAGGCTGGCACTGGTGTTGCTCAATCATCCAACCATAATGATGTCTTTACCCAAATCAGATAGGTTAGTCAGGGCATGAGTCCAGAGCTGCTTCCTCCTGTGTGCTGCTGCAGAACAGGCTGACCTAGAAACAGCCAAACAGCACAAAACAAAACTGCTAAACTGCTTTTCTGAGCTTGTCTCATGACAAATAGCTAAAACATACTTACATGTACCTGCAACTGCTTCTTGTTACGCTCTGAAGGGAGTTCAGAGCTTTGAGAAACCTGGTCTAGTGGAAGGTGCCCCTGCCTGTGGCAGGGGGTTGGACCTGGATAAGCTTTAAAGTCTCTTCCAACCCAAAACATTCTATGATTCTGAGAATTCATTTTCTTTCTGATGTCCATTGCTCAGTAATATTTTCAAACAGTCTAAGAGGAAAGGCTATATTTGCACTGAATGTTGCTGACAATTTGTTGCTGGACAGGCTTTTCTTCATTTACAGACTACAAAGCAAAAAACCCTCTTTGCCATGCATTGGATTAACCAGAGAGGTAGAAAATCATAGCCAGGGTTTGCTTCTCAGCCAGGAAAAAGGAGTGCAGGTGCCAGAGGGAACCTCAAGGTGGGCAGCCCAGAGGTCTACCTAAAATTGCTGCTCAGCCTCTTTGGCCTTGTAATCCCAGCCCTGCCCCTGCAAACCCATCCAGTCCCTGAGACATAACCCAACCAGTCTGTGTTGAGCTCTTGTTCTTCCTTGCAGAGCATCCACCTCTCCTTTTTGCGCACAGTCCCACCATACTCTCACCAGGCCAATGTCTGGTTTGAGATGATGAGAGTCTTCAACTGGAACCACATCATTCTGATAGTCAGCGACGACCACGAAGGTCGTGCTGCACAAAAGAAGCTGGAGACCCTCTTGGAGGAGAGAGAGTCCAAGGTCAGTTCCTGAACATTGTCTTGTAGCTTTGTTTAAGCAACAACAACAAAACTAGAAGTCTCGGGCTGTTGTATGTATGTAGATTTCTGTATGTAAAACACCTTTTCTTTCCATTGTAACATGGCTAACATGCTTAAAGCATCAACAGTGTCTGACTAGTACCTGACAGAACTTTGTACTTTATTCATTTCACTTGCTTTGCCATGGTCAAAATCTCCTACATGTAAATCAACTACAAAATGAAGGGAAGGATAACCTGGAGCTCTGCAAATGCCTCGCCCAAGATTCCCACCTAAGGAGAGGACCAGTCGCTCAGCTTAGGGAAGCACCTGCCCCATTAAAGCCACCCAGGGGCCAGGCAGACCCAGCAGTGCCAAACCAACCCCGAAAAGCAGCTTCTAAATTGGCAAACTGGAGCTCACCTTAGTGGCTTAGGAGGGGCCAGGGCGCATGGAGGTGTAATGCACCCTCTCTATAAAGCTGTCGGCTCTGCGGACTGAGGCCCCTGTTCCCATCTCCATTGAAGCTCATGCCAACCGCTGCTTTCCTGACACCCCATGCTGGTACAAGAGGGCTGTGGCTGGTGGGAGGCACTGCACCTCCACTCAGGGCCATGTAGGGCACAGGGAGGGAGGCAGGGGAGGTCCCCGAGCCTGGTAGAAATTCAGGAGGACGACCATAGACCTGCTGCCGTTGAGTAGAAGGATCAAGCAAGCATTCAAGACAAGCAGGGAAGGAGAACATAAGGAGCAGTTCGGCTGAGGTGCTTCAAAGGCAGTCACCTGTCTGGAAGGCAAAGAACCACCTTGAGGTGAAGTCCCAGCAAAGGGTGAGGTCCCTCTCGTATGGGCAGAGTCCGAGCCTGTCTCCAAGACTCCAGCAGCAGGGAGTCTTGCACCATCTCCGCCATTGCACCATTCCTGGCTGTTCCCTCTGTGGACCACAGGCAGGGACCACAATCTGCTCTTCTCCAGCCCCACCAGGAGATGCTGGACATGTGGCATCTTGGCTGTTGGGGAGATGTGGCTGTATATGCTTCTTGTGTTTGGAGTTGGCAGTGGAACTGAGAGACTAGAGAGCAGCGTGCCACTGCTCTTCATCACCTCTCATCAAGCACTGGAGGAACAACTGGTGCAGGGGTGCTTGCACAAGCCACATCGACCAACAGGCTTTTGGTTTTGGCGGTGGCTCAACAAGAAGCTTCATTCTTGCAGCATCCTTGGCCATCCTGAGACACTAGAGTGCCACCAACTGCAGTGGGATCCTCCTGCCTCCAAAGGCAG
>NW_009918945.1:4304-16565 GCF_000696875.1 Nestor notabilis
GCGGGACACTGTTTCTCACCAAAGCCTCTTCCCAGCCCAGTATCCCTCACCCAGAGAGAGCTGTGGAAAGTTTGTTCCCATTGACAGTCATCCCTTTCCTTGCAGCTTTTAATTTCTACTTTCTGTTTTCCTGCAGCTCCTGTGAATCCCCTTTCATGCATCCCTGCTCCCTCTCATGCCTCTACTCCCTGTTTGCTCAACACAACGCTCTCAGGCACAGGGTGCCTTTCTTCTTCAGCCTGCCCATCCTACTGGAAACCCTTTGAGATCTGGGGCTTGAAAGATGGGGAATGGAGGGTCTGTCTTCAGACCTGCCCTGCATTTGCCCTGCTTCTACATGTCTTGGTGTCTCCTGGCAGCCATTGGGCTACTGCAGTTGCCCTGGCCATTCTCCGGCCTGGGACATGTACTCTGTGGTGGCAGGTCAACTTGTCTTCCCTTTGGGTAGTGACACCGCATCTTGTTTCTTTTTCCTTTGAGGAGCTTGCTCTGGCCAAACTGAGTGGTCTGACTGTTTTTGAATGTAGTTGATACCTGTTGGGACTCTCCTGCCTTCCTCAGTCTATTCTGTCTAATTGCTGCCTAATTGCCCCTCTGGTCACTGCTGTGCTGACTCTCTTCATGCCATGAAGTGGTACCCTGGACCCCTCCTCAAGGGCAGCCTCGGCCTTGGGGTGGGAGCAGGCAGGAGATCTGCTCTCCACCTCTTCAAGGCTCAGATCACAGTCCCTGAGGACTTGGGGGATCTGCCATGGGTCAGGGGCTCACCTGGCATCTGTGCTGGCCCTGGGTGTCACTCAGGCACTGTTGTGTGAATTTGGACTCAAGTAGGTATCTGGAGCCCAGCCCTTGGACCAGGATCGCCAGCCCTGGCACACACCATGTGCCAGCTTTGTCTTAGGTCTGTCTGCAGTAACTCTCTGCCTGGAGCTACTGCTTCATCCCAATACAACTCTGCTCATTCATCTGGGCAGGCCACCATACACCAAGCTCGGGCTCAGGAGAGAGTTCCAGATGCTGTGACAATCAGAGTTTGTCCAAGTCAGAGGTGGCAGGTCTCTGGTGTGCTGGCTCCTGTTCTCTGGGACACTGGTGCTCATGAAAGTGGTAATTTTTTGAGTGAGTGCTGGAGAATATGGTGGAAAGTGAATTTTTAATTTGTGGGTCCCTGTGTGAAACACAGGCTGAGGAACTGGGAGGGGCTGCAGGAAAGAGAGGAGGCATTACTGGTGTAGTTCTGGAAAGAGGGATAGTGACAGGCAGAGGTGATCAGGTGCCATCAGGTCCAGCCTTGCTGCACCCAAGACTGCTTCACTTTGCTGACCAGCTTGGGACAAGGTGCAGGCACATCAAGGTGATTCATGGCTGGAGGCTGCAAGATGGATTGACTGAGGTTCTGGGTAAATTGATGGTGCCTGAGGAAAAGTAACCAGTATCTCATCACTGCAGAATATTTATGCTGTCCTGCTGCAGCTCCACTCTCCTTTGGAGGCAGCTGTTACTCCAGGTCTCACTGTGATCTAAGCAGACTCTAAGAAGTCACTGCAGAAATCCTCACTGTGGATGTCATCAGAAGTGAAGGCAGACCTGGGCTCCAAGCAGATTTTGCCTCCTCAGATACTTTTCCTTGCAAGGACCCAACTCTTTGAGCAATAAAAAGCCTGTAAAGTTGTGTCCAAGGAAATGAAAGGAAAGATCACACAGCACCAAGGAAAAGAGACCTGGCAAAATGTCCTGCCAAAGACTGGTCCGAGTGCTCAGGAAGAGGCAAGCTGTTTAGTTTGGAAAGCAAGATGCAGACGTAAAACCTGTCTGCCTAAGGAACAACCTGGGAACATGAACCCTTACATTACGGGGTTACAAAGGGTCAGTTTCCTGGCAGGGATCAGTTCCCATTGCCTTAAGATGCTGTGAAATGGAGATCAGAATGGAGCCATGTCCTGTACACCAGATACACAGATCAGGGCTGCCCAGCTGGGGTGGGATGGGACTAAGAAGAAGAGGTCAGACTATGTCGCACCAAAACCTGCCAAGCACTATCCTGCAGGCATTATCAGATTGATGTTATTGTCCTGGTCACAGGAAGATCCATAGGGCTCTGTGCATGCTGCTGCAGGGTCACTGCTCCTGAGGGCAGATGCTGTTTACCCTCAGCCCACTTCCTGGAGGAGAGGAAACCTCCAGAAGCAGGTGTCCTGCTCCTGGCTCCTTTGGGGCCAAGCAGCAGAAGTGGCTCAGGCAAGAGACAAGAGGAAGAGCAGGGTCCCTGCTCTGGTCCATTATCTGCAGGGTCAGGGCATGCTGAGCCACCCACCCCTAGTCCAGATATGATGCTCCAGCCAGCAGCATGGAGACCACCAAGCAGTGAACCCCACTATGTAAAGACAGGTTATGGGCACCATGGTCTCCAGTAGCTGCACCTCCCAGGGCCACCTGTGTGTGGCAGAACCACGAGGTGCCCTTGGCCACCCATTGCACCAGGTAAAAGCTGCAATGTCATCCCATGATCACCATTGCTTCATATCGCCACGCTTTGAGCCAACATGGGACATAGAGAGCTTTGTCTTTCTCTTTTGGATGGCAACAGAGCTCCAAAAAGCTGCTCCCTCCTTGCAGGGGGTGAGAAGTTCAGCTGAGACACCTCACTTGCTGTGAACTCTCTTAGGGTGATTGTAATGATAAGAGTGATGGTAGTGATGCTAATACTCTTAATTGTAACAGTTTGACTTTATCCAGCACTTTCCGTACACAACATTTTGTCCTTTACTTCCACAGTAATTCCATGGAAACCCCCCACCACTTAGGCCCTTAGAGATGCGTAGATTGTTTCTGAGCTTAAGATAAAAATGTCTTGCTGAAGAATTCCCCAGTCCCACAAGGGAAATGCAACCGCATCGCAACCGCTGTGACACTCAGGCTTGCTCTAACTGGTACGGCTTTGCACCGTGACGCTCCCGTGAGAGCTGAGGCACTCTCTCCTGATAGTGGTTTTTGCGAGCTCCAGCGTTATAGAGACCCTTTAGCAAACAGTGGAGGAGGAGGTGGATGTTGGATTGCTTTACTACACGTCATTTTCAACTGTTTATAATATTCTTCTGTGTCTACATATTTTCTCTGTGCACATTATTCATCAGAGTAAAAAAAGGAACTATGAAAACCTCGACCAACTTTCCTATGACAACAAGCGAGGACCCAAGGTATATATGCATGGAAATGCACGCCGCCCACCAACCTAACTAGCAAATGACAAATAGCCACAGCCACCAGAAAAATAAAATAAAAGAAAAATAAAAGAGAAAGAGAAAAAAAGAAAAGAAAAGAAAGAAAAAAAAAAAAAAAGATCCATGACTATGTTTCTTGGTAGCACGTTTTTATGTTGAGATAGCTTGGTTTGGACTTGAGAATGGAAACGTAGCCAGCTGACCCTGGAAGGATTTATTTTTGAAACATGCATGTGAACCAGTAATTAAATTGCAAGTTTTTCTTTTTAATTTTTTTTTTGGAAAGTTGAACCAACCCCCTTTCCTCCCCAAAGGAAACGGTTCCTTGGTGTAAGTTGCTCACTTCTACTCCCAAAGGTTAACCCTGTGCAATATGGGGTTTTTTTGTGTCATTTCCCATGTTTTTGAAAAACAACACTCGTTTGAGTTTTCAATTGCATTTCAAAGCCTTTTTCTCTTTCCTGTACAATGCACGCCTCTTTTTGGGTCTTGATTGACTTCAGTTTGCATGCACAGTGCAAAAAAAAAAAAAAGAAACCAAAACCAAAAAGTCAAAACCTTCTAAGAGAAAGAAAGGAAGGAAAGAAAGAAAAGAAAGAAAAGAAAAGGAAAAAAAACCAGAAAAAATAGCTATAACCAGCCTTATAGAGCAGACTTTTGTGCAGTTTAATGAATTCTCTTGACCCTTTTCTAGATAGCATGGCTCTCACAAGCAGTCTTAGGGCTCCCGCACTAACCAGCTTTGCTCACACCAATCACAGGCTGAGAAAGTGCTTCAGTTTGACCCGGGAACCAAAAATGTGACATCGCTGCTGCTGGAGGCAAAGGAGCTGGAGGCTCGAGTCATCATCCTCTCTGCCAGGTAATGCTGAGCCACCCCTACCCCTCCTTGCTCTGATGTCCTCACTCTTCCCTTTGCAACGCTGCCCAGCACTGCAGGCAGTGCAGATCTGGGGCTTGTCATCCTCGACGAGAGCATGAAAGAAAATCTACATAAAGCCTCATGTCCCAGGTGGGTGGTGGATGCTACTGGCCAGGGAACTTTGCAATCACGAGCATGGTGAAGATGTCTGGCTGTTCTTCAAAGTATTGGCAGTTGCAGTAGCAGTGGTAGTTAGTGGTCATCCTGATCCACCTTTGGAGGGGAGTCATATTGATCCTGTGCCTGTAGCTGGTGAACAACAAGGAGTGGGCCAGACTTGCAGTCTGGCATGCTCAGCAGTGCTGGGTACTGGGGTATTAGATGAAGTGGAGAGAAAGGTTCCCATTGCATCAAGGAATCAACCATTGCCCAAGAGAAGCAGTTGTCAAAGGAGGCTGCTTGGAGGGGATGTGCTTTCCCTGGCACTGCCACCCCACTGGGATGGATACAGGAGCAAAGGGGCCATCCAGCACCTGAAGCCACATTGCCATTCCCTTCTCGTTGCAGTGAGGATGATGCGGCTACGGTGTACAGATCAGCAGCCATGCTCAATATGACGGGTTCCGGCTACGTGTGGCTGGTGGGGGAACGGGAGATATCAGGCAATGCCCTGCGTTACGCCCCTGACGGTAGGCACCGGCCAGAGGAGCCTGTCCCACTGCCAGCCAGGCTGGAACGAGCAGCACCAGCTCTCCCGGGGACCCCTGGGGCTGGGGGACACAATGCCATGGTTGTCCTAAGTGAGGGGAGGGTCCCACACATTGCTGTCTGCTCCCCTTGCCCACAGCAGTCTGGCATTTTTGGCCATGCTGCCATGCTCCAAATCCAGCTCACTGGGGCTTTGCAAGCTGACCATCACCTGGGGGAAAGGCTTGGGCAACACAGTGGGGATAGAGCACAAAGTGTCCATGTAGCTGTCCCAGTCCACCTCCCACAGGCAGGATGCTGCCATCCCAGCACTGCTACAGCCACTTCCCCTGCCTGAAGCTCAGGAAACTGCCCAGCCACATCTGAGGGGTCCTCACCCCGTAACCACGTGCTTGCTGGTCTCTAAGCCCTGTGCATGGGAGTAACAGTGGAGTGGCCAGTGTGCCCATGGGTGATGATCTGCCTCCTCCCCTCTACTCATGGCAGGAGTGATCGGTTTGCAGCTCATCAACGGGAAGAATGAGTCAGCCCACATCAGTGACGCTGTCGCAGTGGTGGCCCAGGCCGTGCATGACTTGTTTGAGAAGGAGAACATCACAGATCCACCACGGGGCTGCGTGGGCAACACCAACATCTGGAAGACGGGACCCCTTTTCAAGAGGTATTTGAGAAGAGGTCCTGCTGGAGGCAGCAGAGGACCTCCTGGGGGAGAGCTGGAAAAGGTGGGAGCATGTGGAAAAGGTGCAGGAGGGCAACATGGAAGCCTTGTCCAGCATATTTGTCACTAAAGCTTTGGGGCATGTGGCACAGGACCGCTTGGACTCCACTGCATGATTTGGATGTGAATGCTACATCTCTGTTGAAAAACTAGGACACAGGCTCAGGCATTGGCACCAGTTTGATCCATGGCAAACCCATGCTCTCCTGGGCAATGCTTGGGCAGCTGGGATCAGTGTGGGCAAGGATGGTTCTAGAAAGAAGAGGTCTGGGGGCCAGGGTCTCTCCAGGCTGGATCGTAATTCTGTGGGTGGAAGAGGGGAGAAAGGAGAGTTTCTGCCACATCAGGGTAGGGGGATGTTGCTGTCAGACTGGAGCTCAGTGCTGCAGACACATTTCTTGCTGAACATTTTAGGGATGAGGCACAGGTCAGTATGCTGCAAAGCAAAATCTGGGGGCAAGAGGTCTCCATGCATGGGACAGGCTGCTCTCTGCTGTAGCAAACAGTGGTGCTGTGATTTTGGGTGTGGGGGTGTCAGCAGATCAGAGCATGCGTGTGTTGGATCCTGCTGCCATGGGCATGTGCTTCCTAGAACCCAGACCTTGTGCTGTGTGGGGTTTTGTGCTGCATCACTGCAGGTGCTGGAGTCACAACAGTCACTTCTGCAGACTGGGTCTGGGTAAAGCAGCAGTTCCCTTTGCAGCATGGCTCCTGCATGGAGGGCTGCAATCCGGCACCAGGGTGTTGCTGTTACCAGTGGGACCTCGTGCCAGGGGCTGCTCTCTGCAGACATCATTATGGCGCCTGTGGGATGCCCCTTTTGCAGATCTGGGTTCTGTTGAGCATGGGACCTACAAAGCCTGAAGATTATTTTAGAAGCATTTCTGGCATCCGCTGCAACAACACAATCTTTGCCATGAGTTGTTCAAATCTATTCTCTGTGGTGCACCACAAGGCTCTGGCAATTCTGTGTCTTCACTATTGTTTTTCCAGGGTTGGGGGACTGGTTCTCCTTTTGGTGGTGTATGTGCATGCCTGGGGGACTACCCAGGCTGCGATGGGCTGGTGCCAGACAGAAGCGACAGGAGGGGTAGCATGGAGAGAGCTCCTAAGGGACCCCCAGGGGAAGTTGTCCTTGGGTACTATGGGACAGATCATTCCTTAATGGAATGGGACTGATCTGGTGGAAAACAAGGGGCAATGACAACAGGTATGTTAGAGCAACATTTAGGAAGCTGACTTCATCCAGGAGGAGGACATGACCACAGGTGTATGAACAGATCATAGGTAGCCTTGGCTGGACTCCTATAGAGTAATGGGCATATGGCAGGCAACTGAAAGACAGCATTTAGCTTTCTGGTGCCTTCTTAGGTGCCCACACCAGAATTTCTAGGTTGGCCCCACTGTGATTCTCTCCATAGGGTGTTGATGTCTTCCAAGTACTCGGAGGGTGTCACCGGTCGGGTGGAATTCAATGAGGATGGGGACAGGAAGTTTGCCAACTACAGCATCATGAACCTGCAGAATCGGAAACTGGTCCAAGTTGGGATTTACAATGGCAGCCATGTACGTACAAGCCTGGGCAGGTTGGGTAGGAGGGGTGTGTGCACTGGCTGTCTACCTACGGCCTCACGTCTATCTCCTTCCTCTGGGATTTGATCACAGGTCCTGACCAATGACAGGAAGATTATCTGGCCAGGGGGAGAAACAGAGAAACCTCAAGGCTATCAGATGTCGACCAAGTTAAAGGTAACAGCAAGTGGCAGTAGGCATGGAAGGTCTCCTCAGCTCTCTGCATGCAGGGCTGTGACTTTGTCTGCTTCCTATTTCCACTGCAGCCTCTAAAGCTGTCAGTGGCATTTGCAAACCCAGAGCACCTGCTGTCCTGAAGAGGACATAGCAGAACTCATACAGTGGAGACCTCATAGCAGCCTTCCAGTATCTGAAGGGGACCTACAAAGATGCCAGAGACAGACTCTTCATGATGGACTGTGGCAATACGACAAAGGATGATGGGTTTAAACTTAAACAGGGGAAGTTCAATTAGATATAAGGATGCAATTCTTTACTCTGAGGGTGGTGAGGCACTGGCACAGGTTGCCAGTGGTGAATGCTCCATCCCTGCCAGTGTTCAAGGCCAGGCTGGACAGAGCCTTAGGTGACATGGTCTAATATGAGGTGTTCCTGCCCATGGCAGGGAGTTAGAACTAGATGATCTTGAGGTCCTTTCCAACCCAAACCATTCTATGATTCTAACTTGGAGAAGGTCCTGAAGGGCAGCCAGAGCTAGAGCACAGCTGCCAGCTGGAGACAAATGAGATAGGATGGCAGCATTCTTTGGTTTGGAAAGAAACAGCTGGGAAGAGGATATGAGAGAGAACACCAGGGAAGTGATGGAGGGATCAGGTGTTCACCATTCCTCATGGCTTGGGAGCCTGAGGGCACCTGGCACAGGTTTGCAGAAAATACAAGAATGGGCTCCTTTGGCCAAGGTATAGTTCAGATCTGGAGCTGCTGCTGCTCGGCAGTGCAGAGGCACAAGGAAAAAGGTTCCAAAGGAGATTAAACAAAACAGTGGAGAGTGGAAGGGCTGGTGGCTGCATTGTTGCGTCAGGAAATGCCTGAAGAATTGATGGCCAGAAGCTGAAGGTCACAGAGGGAGGAGGTGCCTCCACTCTTGCTTTGCTCCTCGTGCCCTTCCCTTAAGTGTAGTCCCTTCAGTGACTGGGTCCTAGGCAGCCTGGTCTTATCAGTGTGACCATTTATTTGTCCTCCTGTCCAGCATGGGAAATCACACATCCCCACTGGCAGTGAGCCCTTATTCCTGCAGAGGTGGAGCAGATTTGTTGAGATGCAGCTTTACTGAAAAGGTCCAGGACAGGACTGGAATATCTGCATCAGCTTGAGGCAGTGTGACAGTGTCTAGAAGCACTATTCCTGTCTATGTGGTGGCTTTGAGGCCAAGGTGAAAATGCCACAGGAGGAGGATGCTGATATGGCTGTTTCTCGTCCTCGTTGCACCGAAAGCAAATGTTCCCTGTGCCAAAGCCAGGTCCTGCTGCTGGGCCACATGGTCTCATGTGCTGAGATGGCAGCTGAGGAGGGCACCATGGCATTTTGGCCATGCTTACGTGGAGAGGGCAGCCCAGCTCCCCACCCACAGGAGCATTGCTCTGGAGGAGAACAAAGACAAGCGGGTGTTGTGCTTCACTTTGCAGATCGTGACGATCCACCAAGAACCCTTTGTATACGTGAAGCCCACACAAGCAGATGGGACATGTAGGGAGGAATTCACCATCAATGGAGATCCTGTGAAAAAGGTCTTTTGCACTGGACCCAATGAGACCATCCCAGGTAACTCAGGCTGTTGTGAGCACAGTGGCTCTCCCAGCCCACCCAGATGATGAAGGCTTCTGTCCCAAAAAAGGGTCCCAGGCAGGGTGCTCAGTCACACAGGAGGGCCAGAGGATGAGGAGCAGAAAGGTGACAGCACATTCAGCCCCCAAATATCCCCCTGTCAGCTCAGCCCCATAGTAGTGCTGTGCAGTGACTGGGCACTGGGACTCAGGTTTTTGACCCCAGTGGGTGGCTTTCTCACCCGTTCTCTTCTGGATGGGCTCCAGGGCTGGCTTTGGAGATTCCATACCAAGTTTCTGTCCATGTTCCAATTCTCTTTGGCTTGATCTCAAGCAGAAGAGAGAACCCTGAGGCACATTAGCTCTCACTGCATGGGTACTAACACCACTGATTTCAAACCATTTTGTTATGGCAAGCCTGTTTCAGGGTTAGGAGCAAGCACCTGGTGGGAGTGGGAGCTGCTTAGCAATGCCAAGCTTGCCCAAATCCACCTGATGTGCACTCCTGTGGCACATCACTCCTGTGCACAGATCCCCCCAGCCCTGAGCTGTGTCCTGCACTGTGTTCAACCGAATGGGTTCATGTCAGCAGTCCTCCAGCATGGACTCCATGCACCAAGCCTCTCTGACCCCTGTAGTGGGTTGGTAGCACCAACTCTCAGCCCACCTCACCAGGACATAGCAAAGGAATGAGAACCCTTTGCCCCAGCTTGTCAGCACCCATAGGCAATGGAGGCAGTGGGAGATGGTGGTCAAGGCAAATGGCCCTGCCTGAATAATGTGATTACATCTCGTATGAAACCAGAGCCATGCAGATGGCTGCTCTCACTGGGACAACCATGGGTCCTGCATGGGGTCCCTGGCAAAGGGCTGCCTGCATTTGTCACCCCCATTCTCTCCTGCCTACAGGCCGCCCCACCGTGGCACTGTGCTGCTACGGGTTCTGCATCGACCTGCTCATCCGGCTGGCAGGGGTGATGAACTTCACCTACGAGGTTCACCTGGTGGCTGATGGTAAATTTGGTACCCAAGAGCGGGTGAGTTTGTGCAGCCTGTGATATCTCTTTGCCTGTATTGTGTGTGTTGGAACATCCCCAGTCCCTTCTCCAGTGCAGGGGTGTTAGGGGAGGGCAGTGCCATGGGTTTAGGGGTCCTGGCTGTGGGGGGCAGGTGCCAGGGCATTGGGCTGATCCTGTGCTGGCTCCCTGGCAGGTTAACAACAGCAACAAGAAGGAGTGGAACGGGATGATGGGTGAGCTGCTGAGCGGCCAAGCGGACATGATTGTGGCTCCCCTCACCATCAACAACGAGCGGGCACAGTACATTGAGTTCTCAAAGCCCTTCAAGTACCAGGGTCTCACCATCCTTGTGAAGAAGGTACAGGCTGGGACGAGATGTTCTGTAGAACGGGGGAGGTGCCCCTTGTTCCTCAGCTTGCAGACATGTGCCATGCCTGCACCATGGCTGGCTCCCCCCACTGCAGCTTCCTGCCCACCCCAGGGCACCACTGCAAATCCCAGCCTTTGCTGCGGGTTTCCAGACTCAGCTATCCCATGCAGCAGAGCAGGAGGAGCTCAGAGCAGGGCAGGACCCCCTTGAGTGCAGTCGGGTGGGCTGGATGCAGGCATGATGGGTGCCAGCGCTGCTCACCTCTCTCCTCTGTGCTAGGAAATCCCCCGCAGCACCTTGGACTCATTCATGCAGCCTTTCCAGAGCACACTGTGGCTGCTGGTCGGGCTGTCTGTGCACGTGGTGGCAGTGATGTTGTATCTCTTAGACCGATTCAGGTGAGTGTGCTTTGGGTCACCCAAGGGCTGGAGGGGACAAGGGGGGATGGTCCTGGGAACTGTCCCTGGTCCCTGTAGTGTCTTGCTCAGGCACAGCCCTACAGCCCTTCAAGAGGCTCTCACCAGAGCTAAATATACTTTTCCTGCTCCACCAGCCCTGGGCTGAGGCTGCTAGTTTCTCTGGCTGTTTCTAAGCTGAGAGATATGGATATGTGGGGTACCTGGCACTTGGCTATGTGGGAACATGCCTGTCAGACCAGGTACCATGCTGATGTCCAACCAAGGGCAATGTCACCTCCTAGGCTCTGAGTTTGTCCCCTTCCTTGACCCCAAGACAGCTCCTCTGAAGGGCAGGGAGCCTGTTCCCACCTCAGCCCTATGTCTGGAAGCTTCTGTGGTCCATGTCACAGTGGGAGAGGCTTGAGCTGGTCAGGATGAAATGATCTTTCTGGCCTGGAGAGAAGCATGATGGGACCAGCACCAGCGTGAGCTGTGCAGGGCTGCACATTGGCAGAGGGTACATGCAAGGCAGAGGGAGAAGAGCTGTTTGGGGCATAGGCACATTCTGTAGAGATGAGTGACGCAGGGCAGCATCGGGATATTGTGGCACAGTGGAGAGCCCTGGGAACTGGGATGAAGGATATGAGAAGTGATTCTTGTTTTCCAGCCCATTTGGCCGGTTCAAAGTGAACAGTGAGGAGGAGGAGGAAGATGCCCTGACCCTGTCCTCAGCCATGTGGTTCTCCTGGGGAGTCCTGCTGAAAAAACACACACAGCAGGACTGCTCTGCCTTGCAGCCCCATCCCTGAGCTGGAAGGACACATATCCTCTTCCCCTGCCTCTCTCTGTAGTAGGGCTGATGCCTGTGAGGACCTCATCCCCTGAGCCTTCCCTGGAGCAGGCTGGGAGGAGACTTGGTGATGGGGAGGGGGGGGTGTGTGTGTGTGTGACACGCCTGTGGCACTTGTGCAGACCATCACTGATGGGAAATGGCTCTTTCCTGGTCTGCTTCTCCTGCCCAGGGTTACCCACACAGCAGGGTGAGGCACATCATGCCCTGGAAGGAGCTGAGTTTCATGGTTTGGGCAACACGGAAGCTCCTTGCAGAGCTGTCAGCAGCGAGATGGTGCACATTTGCAGCTGCCATTGGTTTCATGTGAGATGGACACAGCTTTGGTGACCAAGTCAAGCCCTTATCATGCCAATCTGATCTCTCCTCTGTCCCTCCAGGTGCTCCCCGGAGTTTCTCTGCCCGTATTCTTGGCATGGTGTGGGCTGGCTTTGCTATGATTATTGTGGCTTCATACACTGCCAACCTGGCAGCCTTCCTGGTGTTAGACAGGCCTGAGGAGAGAATTACAGGCATCAACGACCCCCGGGTAATGACCTCTCGCTTGCTTTCATCCCCTGCCCATCTCTGAGCAGAGGTGCCTCCAGTGGGTATCTCCTGACTCACATAATGTGGCTTGTAGTACCCAGAGCCCTCCTTTAACATGGCTGTGGGTCTGTGCCAGGGGGTTCAGCCCCTGGTGTCTCTGCCTGGTGCTGATGCTGGTGGGTCTGAGCCCCTGTGCTGGGTGAGAATGGACAGACATGGGGAGGGATCAGC